>NC_054416.1:1515000-1587500 GCF_017976425.1 Toxotes jaculatrix
AGCACCTTGTAACTGTGCGCAGGTCAAAAACAAACCAGACTCATGAAAAAAACCAAACCTCAAACACAAGCATTCATCCAGAGAATAACGATTTTTTGTTTTTCCTGTTTAGCACTGTAACTCCTCTATTAAAAAAAAAAAAAAGATTATAAAAAATGTCATGTCAACATGCTAAAATATGGCCGTCTCATTTTTACTCTCTGTCCTCTGTCCTCTCATCATTAGGCCACTGAGGAACACTGTCTGATGAACTGCTGTTGGTTGTTACCGTTCTTGCCGTTGTTGGTGTTGGCGGCGTGCAGCGGCTCAGGAGAGGGGGAGGACGAGGACGAGTGTTTCAGAGCGTCCTCCACTCTCTCCCTCCTCTTCGACTCGAACTCCAGCGCCTCCTGCAGCTTCCTCTTGGCCTTCTTCTCCTTCTTCAGGCGCTTCTGGATGGAGGCTAGAGGACGAGGACGAGGACATGCGGTGACTCAAAGGGAAATTTCACTCTTCTATCAGCTGTGCGATGCTGTTCAGAGTCAAACCTGTTTCCTACATATTCTTAACTGTAGTGTTCAAATATTAAGGCACCAAACCGGACACTGCCTGCTGGGACACCTGAACCTAACCCCAGTCAGGACCAAGAAGCACAACACTGGTCTCCGGTGTCAAAACCCTGAGCTTTGTTCACCCAGAATCCACCCTGACTACCTGTGACTTCCATGTGGTACAATAAAAGAATAAATAAATGCTGCCACTGTTTCCTACTCTGTGTACGTGGTCATGTAAATGTCTGACCTCGGCTCTGCAGCTCGGAGGTGAGCTGTCGTTCCAGACTCTCCCTCATCTCTCTCTCTCTGTAGAGCTCCATCTTCAGCTCTCTCTTCTCCGCCTGGATCTGTTTGTCCTGCGCCCGGGCGTTCTCCACCGCCACCTTCAGCAGGCCCTGAGGGCGGAGGTTTGGTAGAAGTCGAGTTATAGGAAATATAACTTAACGTTAACATTTCTGACAGTAGATTACTCTCTGAAATCAGGGATCAAATTGATTTTAATATCTTTCATTTTAATATTGTTTTTCACCAATTCCTTGTTTGTAAAAATTTACTTGTAAATAAAGGAATTTAAAAAATGCAAATCAATATTATTTAAGTGCGAATCAACAGTATCTTAATGTCTTTAATACCAGAGGGATTAAACTTTACCAACACATCCGTGTTCACCGTAACACCATCGACCTCATAATATAATAACCCACTGATCCCCTTGAATCCTTGACCTCTCCACAAGTCTTCCACACAACACATAACGCAACCGAAACAGGAAACGCGGGGTCATACCTGTATGTTGGTGAGCAGGGTCTCCACTGACGACAAGCCGTCAGCGAATAGGAACGGAGCGGGGAACCCGGGGGGCAGGGCTTGACCCAGCGAAGACTCTTCTGTGACGAGCAACAAAGAAGAGGTTATAATTTTTCTTCTTAAATCAGGTCCAGCATTTAAGAACCTGCATTCACAGTTTTTAAAAAAAAAAAAACACATTAGCTGCAGGGATGGAGGTGCAACAGAGCTTAACTTAGCTTAGCTTAGCTTAGCATAAGGACTGAGGTACCAGAGCTTTGTTAACCTGCAGTGTAAACTGGACTGAGGCCGTCGGTTCGGTCAGAGTGAAAATCTCTAACAGTGTGAGAAACACTCTGCTTTCAAACTGTTACACAGGAATAAATGAATGGAAAGTTTCCGTCAGCGATTCGTGGTTCGAGGGAAGTTTATGAAATGTTGATGTTTACTAAGGTATAAAAGGCAACGGAGCAGCATCAGAGAAATCAATTACACCCAGCACACACACACACACACACACACACACACACACACACACAGAGGTTGTTAGTATTCAGACAATCATGTGGGGTACTAATTGGCAAGGATTAAAGACATCCTTGATTTGTGTGTGTCTGTGTGTGTGTGTGTTTGTGTTCATAGCGAGTGCGTCACAGTGTCTGCTCAGCCCTTAATGCCTAACACACTGACAACTGGGTTAACTCTGCTGTGAAATTAACGCTGATTAAGATGCACTCTGACACACACACACACACACACACCATCTCTATCCCCTATCTGCCACTTCATCCATCCATCCCTCCACTCTACATTTCCCCTCTTTCTCTTCTCATATCTTCCTTCATCACTTTTTCTCCCCTTCAGCTCCTGTTTTTCCCTCATCTTCATCTTTTTCGCTCGTCTTTTTTTCCCTGTCACTCTGTTCAGCTCTTTTATACCTTCCTCTTTTTCTCTTTCCATTCTTCCTTCATTTCACTCTCCAAAATCTCCCAGAGTCCATCTCAGTCTCAGATCTCTCTTTCTTTCTGTCTCCACCTCTGTCTTGGTCCCTTTCTCAGCACGAACACAACCATCGATTTCACTAGTGCTGTGGAAAACAGTCAAATTTCTCCTTATGTTCCTTCCCTGATCAACTTTGAACACATTTTCTGACCAAACTACACCTACTACTACACCTCTGAAGCGTTTTCCAGTGAGTAAACTAAGAAATAACAGTCTTTAGCTAAATAAACATAAATAAAACCACGTCACAACCTGAAACAGAACCCTGTGCTGTCGGCGAGCTCCTGCTCCTTTGAAAAGCATCACATGAATTTTTTTGTTTCCTGTTATTGATTGTAAAGGCAGCTTCCCCTCTGCTGCTCCTGCTGATGTCTGCAGTGGTGCTTCAGGGGTATGAATGGAGTGGAGATGAGGGTAGAGGTGGAGGAAAAGATGGAGAGTAAAGAAAGATGAAAACAATGTGTTATAAGAATGAAAAACACAGAGAGCGTGATGGAGGGAGGAGAGGCCCCACATGCTTTTAGTGTGTGACCTCCTGACCCCTTTTAGCCATGCCTCCTTCACTTAGCCTCCCTCGCTCACCCTCCTCCATCCCTCCCTCCCTCCATCTATCTATTTCTCTCCCTCCTTTATCCCTCTGATTGATGGCTCGGAGACAGGTGATCAATAGGAGCGCCAGAACATCCTGACGCTTCTGTTTGTGTGTGTGTGTGTGTGTGTGAACGCATATTTGTCTCAGCATGTGTGTGTTTTCAGTCACAGTGTCTTCGTGTGTGTGTGTGTGAATACAGTAGATGAGGAGATCCGTCCTAAGTGAGGACAATTTATCAGTTGTCAAAAGAAAATGGGTAAGGGTTTAGATTAGGTGGGTAATGGAATATCCTCACTTATATAAGTGTGTGTGTGTGTGTGTGTCTGTGTGTGTGTGTGTGTGTGTGTGTGTGTGTGTGTGTGTGTGTGTGTGTGTCTGTGTGTGTGTGTGTGTGGTCCAACCTTTGTCTTTTGTTATTTTCTTGATGGGTGCGGCAGGGTTGGTCAGTGCAACATCTGCATCAGCTGACACCAATCCTGTAGAAAGAAAAAGCAGAGTGTGTGAGTGTGTGTGTGTGGGTGTGTGTATTTGTGTACATGTGCTGATGTCTGTACATGTGTGTGAAAAGTATGGATGTTTTTGTGTATTGTCTGAATGTATTTCTATGTATTTAATTAATCTACATATTGTGCACATACAGTAAGTGAATCCACAGTAATAATGGTTTTTATTATTAATTCAATTTCTTCAATTAAATTACTTTTAAATACTTTGGTCAATAAAATGATAAATTGTCAGACATTAGTAAAAAAAAAACCGTCACAGTTTGATTAATCGATTCTAATCACTGCAGCACTAATGTACGTGTGTGTGAGTGTGTGTGTGCGTGCGTGTGTGTGTGTGTGTGTGTGCGCGTGCGTGCGTGTGTGTGTGTGTACCCAGTCTTTCGGGCGAGCTGGAGGCCGAGCTGCTGGGCTGCGACTGCAGAGGAGTGTTGGTCTCATCGACAGACGGAGAGAGAGACGGACTGTCACACACTCTCTCCTGGAGAAAGACAGAATAAAAAAACTGAATGAATGAATGAATGAGTGAGATGTAATTCCTTCTAAAGGTTCAGCGGGGTTTCCCGTAACGTCTGAGGAACATCATCAGAGGCCTGTCTGAACCACGGTCACCTGTGACGACACTCCATTACTGACAGGAGACGCGTTACCTTGATGACAGGTGCGCGATGTACGTGAGTGTGTATCTGCTGGGCCGCGGCGGCCATGTTGGCGATGGTGCTGAGATGGTTCATCTGTGACATCGCCATGGCGACGGACGCGGGAGGCAGCCCCATGGGCAGCAGGGGGTGGGGCATCATCATGAAGGGCAGGTCCAGGCCTGAGAGCGAAGACAAACAGCAGCCGTGAATTTTAGTTTCCGTCCAAATGAGGCGGAAATTAGGAACGAAAATTTTCAGAAAATCTGCAAAAGAAAGTGAAAACTCGCGGCAATTTCACGATCAACTGTGAAACGAAGCCGTGGTAAAAAACTAAGAGTGTAACGGAGGGAGAGAGAGACTGAACCGTACTGTGTCTGTGAACTTGTGATGAACTTAACCTTGAGGAGAGAGGGAGGGAGGGAGAGAGGGAGGGAGGGAGGGAGAGGTGTCATCTCAGTGTCAAATGTTTCACTAATAAAAGTTGACAAAGCAGAGGAGGAGGGAGAGATGGAAAGGAAGAGGAGAAAATACGGAGGTTAAAGGGTTAAAGGGTGATGAGGCGAAAGAAAAGGGAGGTCAGAGACTCTTTTTTTTGTCTTCCTCGACATCTTTTTTCTATTTCCCTTTTGCTTTGTTTGTCTTTTTTCTCCATCTTTTATTTTTACTGCTCCTCCCTTTGTTTTTAATTCTTTTTTCTCTTCCTCTTTTCATTCTAAGATTCTTTCTTTTTTCTGTTTTTTATTTCTCTGCCGCTTTGTATTCATCATTCCTTTCTCTGTTTCTCTTTCCACCTCTCCTCTTCCATCCGTCTCACACTTCTTTTTTCCTCCCCCCGTCTCAGGAAACACACTAACAACAACACATTTCACTGCGCTCGTTCCATTAACTTTAATTCACCCTTTAACCCTGAACCTCCGTGACCTTGACCTCTGACCTCTGACCTCACACCCCACTGACCCTAAAATAGCCCCTCATTTTCAAAGGAGAGCTCAGTAGGTACACACTGAAGAGGAGTCGCCTCAGCTGCCGAAAACACACACACACACACACACACAAAACAGACACACACACACCAAAAAAAAAAAAAAAAACGCAGCGGCTGCTTTCATTCCAATGAAACAATAACACTGATTGCTGTTGTCGTGACGACTGAAGTGATAGAATAATCAATGTGAGTGTTTGTCACCTCCCTCTGCCCAGTGTGTGTGTGTGTGTGTGTGACTGTGTGTGCAAATACATTACTTCTGCAATAAGAAAAAGAGCGAGTATGGGTGTGTTTCTGTTTGTTTGTGTGTCTATATGTGGGAGTGCGTGCGTGTGTGTGTGTGTGTGTGTGTGTGTGTGTGTGTGTGGTGTTGATGAATTGAGTCATTTAGTAGAGTGTGTGCTGATTAATCCAGGCAGAGTGTTAATACAGGAGATGGGAACAGATTAAATGGCGTACATTAACAAATATTGCCACCTCTTTAAACACACACACACATTCAGGCTGTGTGTGTGTATGTGTTAGTGTGTGTGTGTGTGTGTGTGTGCGTGTGTTTACTCACGGTTAGCCAGTAGCTGTTGCTGCTGTTGGAGCTGTTGTTGATTGACTGCTCCTATGGCCGGCCCCCTCCCACTGCCTCCACCTGCGGCTGCACCACCTCCTCCTCCGGCGCCTCCCGCTGCTCCTGCTGATGCTCCTCCACCTCCCCCTCCTCCTGGCCCTCCGCTGTGGGCTCCAGCAGGGGGGCTGGTCAGGCGCTCCTTATCCCAGGAGCACTCGCTCCCTCCTGGGCAGAGATGCAGAAACACAGAGGCCTGGATGTTCAGACATTTATGATCTAATAGGATCAAAACCCTCAGTGACAGATAATAACATCATCACTGCTGCTCGTCATAAAACACACAACGCGTATCGTACGGAGGCGACAGTGCACTACGAGGAGCCTCAGTGTACAAATCTAACGGACAAGGTGTAAATTAAACTGTATGTAACGGGGCGGCGGCGAGACAGACGCCGTCGCACGTGGGACAGCGTCTGCGAGTTCAGCTGCAGGTCAGTAAGTTCCCGTCACAGAAACGAGCCTTAACACAATTCAACACAACAGCTCTGCCACAGATTCCACGTTTTAAATGCTTAAATTTAATTATGTGTTTGTGGCTGAGGTTGTGTTTTACCGGACGTCACATATCGTCATGTTGTTACGCTCGTTATCATGAAACACGTTTGTTCCCTTCAGGTGTTTGATTTTTGTGGAAAAGAGTGAAACCATCTTTTTCTCTCCTCACTCCTTCATTCCTGTACTCTCTCTCTCTCTCTCTTCTCTCTCCCTGTGAGACGATGCCTCTCTCACCCTCCACATCTCTCTCTCCGCTCCCCTGTTCCCTCTCTCATCCATCTTCATCTCCCTCCATTAGTTTGAATTAGCAACCGTCTCTCTCTATTATTGCCTACTGAAATCCCTGTGCTCTGTGTGTGTGTGTGTGTGTGTGGTGTGTGTGTGCTCTGTGTGTGTGTGTGTGTGTGTGGTGTGTGTGTGGTGTGTGTGTGTAGATGACAGCTGGGCCTCATCCCCTCTGCCATTTACACCAGGGAAGAAAAGAAGTATAAACAGATGGGCAGATGTTCTCTCTCTCTCTCTTTTACACACACACACACACACACACACACACACACACACACACACACACACACACACACACTTGTCATTTTTTCCTTGGCCTTGTCCTCTCCTTCCCTGCCTCCCTCCTCTCTTTCACTTTTTTGGCTTCTTCACATCTTCTTCATCTCTCTCTCTCCCTTTCTCTCCCTTTCTCTCCCTCTCTCCTTTGTCTTTCAGTTACTCTCTTCTTTCTCTCTCGTCTCTCTTGCACCTTTGCTCTCAGTTAACTCTCTGACTAAAGACTCTTTTCATTGTCGATTAATCATTTAGTCCAGAAAATGTCACCAAAAAAAAATAGTGAAAAGCTCTTCACACTTTCCCTGAACTCAAGCTGGTTTCGACAGAACGCTTGTTTTGACCAAACCAACAATTTTCAGTTTCATCATATAAAACAAATGAAAGCAGCAAATCCTTTCATTTTAGAAGCTGCTCTGGACTCAGTCTCCACACAACCTTGACTAATTCTGCATCATTGGAAAGCTCCAGGTCTCCTGATTCTGTCTGTGCAAAGCATCTTAGGATCCACATCACTGCTGCAGCTGTTGAATCAGACCCCAGCACTGAGCACTCAATTCTGTACATTAACCTGTAAAATGTCCTTATATCTGCGAGTGTCATAGATATTTATATAGTGCTTATCAATGCTAATGATTCATTTAGCAGGTGTAATGTAATTACCTGTAAGTTCATATAAACCCTCAGCTGTCTTTATCTCCCTACGGCCTTTTTTCACTTTCTTCAGCCACTTACACTTTCATCGTCTTTCCTCTGTCTCTTCTTTCCGTCTACCTAGTTTCTTCCTCTCTCACTGACAGATATGGTTTCCACTGACATATATGTCTGTGCTTCTCTTTCTCCAGTTCTCCTCTCATTCATCCCTCGCTCTGATCTCAGTGTTTTTTTCATTTCTGTGAAGGAAAAAAAAATGATATGACTGTCACCGTGAGCAGGACAAACCCGAGCGATCAACTTTCACTCATCAAACACCCAAAGATCTTTTTCTTTTTCCTCCCTTTTCCTCTTGCCCTAAATATCCCTTTCTCTCCTTATGAGTCTATTTTTCCCCTCTGTCCTCCCTCGCTTTATTTTCTTTTTCATTCGTACAGTCGTTCCTCTGCTCCATTGTCTGTCGCAGTTTCCCAGGCCGGTGTGAGTGTCTGTTACAAAGAAAATAAGGTCGGACAATGAAGAGACGGCTTTCCCCGAACTCACAAAACAAAACTCGCTCTGAATGAAATAAAAGAAGAACAGGAGGAAATAAATAAGAAAAAAGAAAAAAGAAAAAAAACAACAGGGCGAAAGAGAGTAAAATGAAAGAACAGAGAAAGAGTAACTCTATCAGCCCATTTTCCAGGTCAGCTGAAGAAAAGGAAGAAGAGAAAGAAAAATAGAAACAGGAGAGACTGGGTGGAAACAGAAGGAAGGACCGCTCGCTCTTTTCTTTCTTTTCTCTTTGCTTTTTGTTTTCTGTCTTTTTAATAATTCAGAGAAGCAAACACAGCAGAGATGGAGTGGGACGGAAAGTGTGTGTGTCGCTGTGTGTGTGTGTGAAAATGCTTTGTTTTTATAGATGTACAGTGGGGTCCAAACGTCTCAGACCACTCTCCCATTCACTTGAACGGGTGTACAGGTGTTCCTAATGAAGTGACCTCGTCCTGATGAACATGAACGTGTTTCGTTTTGATATTTCAGGTGAACGTGTGGGAGTTTTGATCCGATGGTGGCGACAGACGAGGGTCCAGTGGATCAGTCTCCTGATTAAAAGTGTCAATCACCTCAGGCAGAAGAGACCGACACCGTCGCCTACGTGTGTGTGTGGAACACGTGGAACACCTGTACAGGTGTGTCTGAGGTTTGTTTTTCAGCGTGTGTGTGTGTGTGTGTTGATGTTACCTGTGGTGGAGTGTAAGTCGTCGTTGTCCGACTCGTTGCCGTTCTGGAGACTCATCATCATCTTCATCTTCTGAAGCTTCTGGAGCTCGGCCATGGCTGCTGCTGTCAGGCCTGTGACACACACACAGACACACACACGCGCGTCACTGTTACCTTCATCATCGTCTTCTTCATCTTTATGACAAACAGTCTCACAGACGTAAGACGCCCACAGCTAGTGACCGATACTTAAACAGATATCTATCACAGCTAACCAGCCACAGCTCTGCACCAGGCTGCACAGGTGCTGCCTGTCTTTACCCATGATGCTTTGCAGTGAGCTATGACACACATACTGACACTCGCGTCCGGCTGTCACTGTCAAATCTGCCTTTTCAGTGTGAGTGTTTTGTTGAAGTGTTTCGGGGTGTGAGTGCTGTTTCAGACGCCTCCAGGCTGATGTATATTCACTGATACACACACACATGCAGAAAAACCAAACACACACACACACACACACACACACACACACTCTTTTGTATGGACTAAGATCCCTGGCTCTGTGCACTGACCTGGAACTGACTTCTATACACAACAACCAGCAGAGTGAGAGAGATGACCCTGGGTGTGTGTGAGTATATGTGTGTGTGTGCCCTATTGTGTAAAAGCACTGTTATGTGTGTAAATGTGCACACCAGTTTTTGCATCGCATTGAGTGTTTATGTACAGTTTGCTTTCATGTATAAGTGTGTGTGTGTGTGTGTGTGTGTGTGTGGCAATGCATGCATGCTTATCAGTGCATTCTTGTATCTGTGTGTGTGTGTGTGTGTGTGTGTGTGTGTGTGTGTGTGTAGGTCAGTTGGTTTTGCCCCAGTCACGGTTGACGGCCTTGGAGGAATGTCCATTACACACACAGTACAGTTGTCTGCAAGCTATAAAGAAAACAAGATAGAGGGAGGGATGGAGGGAGGGAGGGAGAGAGGAAGGGGGAAAAAGAGGGAGGGAGGGAGGGAGGGGTTGTTGTTTTGTTTGAAATTTAATTTAAAGCAGGATGGAGGGATGGATTATTATGGACTCGTTAAAGACGTACACTTCAATGTGAGCTACACTAAAAACATTTTTAATTTTCAGTATCTAATTTAATTTCTAACAGTCTTTTTTTAAACATCTGAAAAAATTCACTTGTTTTTTGTTTTTCAGCACATTAAAAAAAAACAAACAAACATCTACAGCAAAGGAAAAACTCTCATGTCTGATTACATGTCAGCACTCAAAGATTATGTCAACCAGGACCGGATCAGCAGCAAACAGCCGACAGACGCAGTCAGTAAATAGCTGGTGAACATCGTGCAGCCTTTAGCAGCTAAAGAGCCAGATACTTCCCTCGGGAGCTGGTGGAGACCAAACCGGAGTTAGAAGAGCGATTACTGCTCAAAAACACAGCTGCAAATAAATGTTAATGTTTCTCCATAACAGCTGAATGTATAAAAAAAAACCTTTCAGTTTAAAGAAGAAAATACAATCCATTACTTCTATGTATATTTATATAAGTGGAAAAATATGTTTAATTATTCAGATTATGTCAAACTGAAATGCTACCTGAAATCACCAGTAACTGATTTATAATTCAGTAAGTCAGAAGGAAAGAAAGAAACAGAAAGAAAGAAAGAGAAAGAAAGAAAGTGAGAGAATAGTGAGGTCCAGTCAGAGAGCCTGAGGCAGAGTGACCAGACGTATTGTCTGCTGTCCTGCTGAGAGAGAGGAGGAGGATGAAATGGAGAAAAACGATGGCGAAAAGGAGGCCAAAACTGAGGAGGGACAAAAGTGAAGGTTACAGCAAATAGTGTCAATCTGAACATTTTATGTTGGCAAAAAAAAATTATAAGAATAATAATAAAAATATATATAAATATAGAGACAGTGAGAAAACTTAAAATGGGAAAATCTGAGGGATAAAACATGGGAAAGAAATAAGTAGGATTGATGTGAGAGAAAGAAAAAGGAGGAAAAAGAGGGAGATAATAGGATATAAAGATGGAAAGGCAGAGGAGCAAAAAGATGATGGAAAGCAAAAAGATGATGGAAAAACAAAGAAGAATGAGTGACATGAACAAGTGGGATGAATGAAGGGAAAGAATTCAAATAGATAAACAGAGGTGAAGAAATAACAGCTAGAGTTTGTATCGTGTGTAAAAACTGGGAAAATTCATTTCAATATTGTTGCCAATTCATTATCAGCTGGTAGAGCTCAACAAAAAATGGCATCTATTAACATTCACAATGTCAAGTGAAACTCTTTTTTACACTTTAACTACAACGTTTGGAGAAAAGCTGGACTTTAGAAAAAGTTTACACCTTCAAATGAAAGACTCCGAAAAGTGCCACTACTACAACAACAACTTTTTTTTGTCCAAATGAAGACTGTTACTTGAGCTATATGAGCTAAATGCTAACGTCAGCTAACATGGACCAGTAACTTGCAGACAGTGGATAGATGAGGGGAAAGGTGGGGTGGGGTGTGCGTGGTGGGTTATAAATACAAAATGGAGTCCCTCTGTGGGGTCAGGACTCCATTCTCAAATTTATTACTCTATTGAGGAACACCTTGACACACACACACACACACTGGTGGACAGACACACTGATACACACTCGATCATGTGCCTAGATGTACACACACACACGTGTGCACAGACATGACAAAAAAAAAAATTGCAGGGAACATGGATTACAGATACACACACTCAGAACGCCCGCTTCGCCTCAATGCAACCAGAAGACAATCAATAGTGAGGGCAGAGCCACCGTACTGTTCTCCATCATGACTATCAAACACACACACACACACGCACAATTCTCTCTCTCCTCTCTCAGATCGATGGCTGTCCGCTGTGTCCACGGTTACCGAGCATCGACCCCCGTCGCTAATGGCGACCACGGAACCTTGGGAATTAGCGTGTGATTGATTGACAGACTGCTTCCAAGACACGCGCATCATATAGAAGTGCTGCGTGTGTGCGTGTGTGTGCATATGAGAGACAGTATATATATGGTCCTGTGTGTGTGTGTGTGTGTGTGTTTGTTTCAATGGTCCCCTGTGTGTTGTCCATACGTTGTTTACCCATCTCCTTTTCCTTCCCGTGCATCCTAATGCTTTCCGAAGGACGAAAGAGAGACAGAACAGACAGAAGAGGAGGGGAAGACAGAAAGAAGGTGCGTAAAGAAAAATAAGGATTATGACCGAAAATAAGTGAATCGTCAAGACTGAGAAACTAACGAACCGAGAGGATTTTCCCACCAGCGCTGACATGATTGGAAACTTTGTTCTGCACTTTTAAAACGACCAAAATTTTGGGGAAAGAGTGTAAAGAAAAGTAGGTGAGATTATGAAGGAGGAGAAGTGAATCGTCAGCGTAACATGACGAACTTCATCTGGACTGAGATATTTAACTTATCAAAAACCAAGAGGGTTTTCCCACCACTGCTGAGGCGACTGTAAACTTCCTCCTGTCCAGTGAATCGCTGCTTTGGCCCAAATGGAAAAGACTTTTCTGTGACTGAAACACTGATGTGTACTATTCAAACTGAATAATCTCATAATTCTTCTTTGTAATCACCCCAGCAGTTTTGCCATGTTAGTGGCTTGGCTCTGGGGACGGTGCTAGCACCCGCAGGTCAGAAAAAATTCACTCATCCAGTGAAACATATTTACGTCTACATTTACATGGTTTGGTACAAAGTTTAGACATTCGCTTTTCACCAACGCATTTGGTGAATAAACGAGGGAAGAAGAAAGTTAATCCGAGCAGAGACAGAAATTCTACAACCGTTAGACTTCGTCATTAACACCACCCATCATAAAAAAACATACGTTTCCTGCTACTGTAAGGCCTTTTTCAGTAAAAGCATCCACCACATGGCAGGAGATATTCTAAATGAGATCTGACAGTGTCCTTCCACACTACAGTGCATCAGGATGGTCTTTAATAGCTTTGAGTTTGCTGGTGGAGGCTGTTGGCTGATCTTCGAGAGTCCTAAACCCCCCTCCTGAGCTCGCGTGAAACCCACCCCATTTGGCCGAGGTCGTAAATATTTAATCCACTGCACCTACATTTCTGACGAAGTGCTCTGAACGCGCTCTCAGAGACGGAGTGACACTTTGAATAAAACAAACAGGAAAACAGAGGAATTGCTCTTTGTGTTCTGAATTTAGAAACACACTGTTCTGGCTTTTTTGTTTTTCTGTTTTTTTTTTTTTTCTTTCTTCCTGTGAGCACTCGGAGTGCCAATTTACAAATGCAGTCGATTGCTCTTGTGCTGAGTCACATAGATTTCAGCTCCGCGCTCTGGCACTTAGGTCGCCCATCTTTAGCTTTCACTGGATGTCCGAGACGACTATTTGCTGCGGCCATTTTGTGCCGTCTCTAATAGACCCAGACACTGAATTTAAAGTTATTGTTTCTGCAAAGTCTTTGACTTTAAGATGTTTTCTAGTCCCTAAACAGGCCAACAGTAAGTCCTGAGCACTGCATGTTTTTCCACTGAATAATTTCTAGTAAATTTTTAAACAAGAATTGGAAGGGCAACAGGGGTCAGAGGTCAATGACCGAAGTTAGAGAACAACACTAGAAGCAATAATGGTTCTAATTCCTGTTAAAAGTCAAAGTATTAGTCAGCGTTAGATGTTCAGTTCAGTTTAATTGTTTTGGTTTAGTCCTGTGTTGTTTGTTGCTCAGTTTCTTTGGTGTATTTCAGAAAGTTCAGCCGTCAGTCAGAGAGCACTGGGGTGGACTGTGGCGGCTTTTTCCTCCTCTTTTCTGCTGCTTTTTGTTTGCTAATGCAAACAAACAGTTCTTCTCCCTTTTCTTCTGTTTGTTCCACCTCAGATGGTAAATTGTGTCACTTTCTATGCAGCTAACGCCACCAGTGGGGGGCGCCGCCTACAACACGTCACTCATTGCTTCGTGTTACGTCTTCGTACAGAAAAAGCGGGAAACGTGATGCAGGAGGGGAAAAAAGAAGAAAAGGAGAAATGAAAAAGACTTAATGTCACTTTAGTCCTCCTCACCCCTCCCTCCCTCCCCCCTTCTCTCTCTCCTCTCGCTTTCCCCTTCATCTCTCCCTCGATCTCCCCTCCTCCCTCCCTCTCTCTCTCTCCCTCTCTCTCTCCCTCTCTCTCTCTCTCTCTCTGCAGGTGCACATAAGAGTCCTCAGATGAGTGTATTCTTTTCAGGACAAGATTGAAAGCACTTCATCTGTAACCTACACAGAGTACTTGTGTGTGTTAAAGTGTGCGTAAGTGTGTGTATGAACAGGCAAATTAAATGTGTGTGTGTGTGTGTGCTCATGCACCAGATGTGTTTATGTTTATATTTGTCCTTGCAAAATGTGTGCGTGTGTGCCAAAATATGTGTTTATGTACTGATTGTGTGTGTGCATGCAAAGTGTATTTCTGTGTGTGTGTGTGTGTCTGTGGTTCACGTGTCTCTGTGTCCAACCAAAGCGTTTGTGGCCGAGTATGTGTGTGTGTTTATGTGAAGTGTGTGTGTGTGTGTTGTGTGTATACGTGTGTGTGTGTTAGAAGACAAGGCGAACCATTGAGCTGTTTTTGAAGTGAATTAACAAGTCAAATGAGTGCCGCAGCACCCTGCATAGGTTACCACACACACACACACACACACACACACACACACACACACACACACACACACACACACACACACACACACACACACACACACTCCCACGCTTATCATCACAGCTTCTTTGTTAAGGAAGATGAGGCCAATTAAACTGATATCACTCTTGTTGTCGTTTATGCCTCCTCCCTCGCTCTTTCCCCGATCTCCCTCTGTTTTTCACTCTTTTTCTTCTTCTCTTTTCTTCTTTCCTTCTTCTGCACCATCATCTGTTTTTCTTTTCACCCCCTTTCCTTTCTGTCAGTCTTCATTTTTCTTCGTCCTGTACCATCTCATTTCTTCTTCGTGTCTTTTTTATCCCCATCCTCCCGTGCCACATCTTCTCTTTGCAGTTTCCTCCGTCTCTTCTTCTTTCATCTTTTGCCTTCTTTCCACTCTTCTTTTTATCTGTCCTTCCACAAGTTATCCTCCATCCATCTTTTATCTTTTCCCACTCCTCCTCTCATCTACCTACCACACCACGTCTTCTCTTTGATACTCTCTTCCTCCTCCATCGCTGTTTTAAGCCTTTTTTCCTTTCTTGCTCTTTGAAAATAGAAAGGAAATAAAGGAGAGAAGGAGGAGAGGTGAGGAGAGGTGGGAAGGAGGAAAAGAGTTTGACCTTCTTCCATCTTTTATCACTTTTATTCCCCCATCTTCTTCCTTGTGTCTTTTACTTTTCCTTTATCCTCCTTTCTTTCTTACCCCTCCTTCTCTCATCCTTACCTTTCCTCCTTCACTTTTTCTTCATCTCATCTCTCCACTTCTTTCCTCTCTAGTTTTCCCTCTCTCCTCTCCTCTGTTCATCCTTCCCTCCTCATCCTTTGCCTCCTTCTCACTGTTTTCTCCAAACTCTTTCCCTCCTTCTCTCGCTCTCTGTTTTCTAACAGTGTGATAAATGTCCATCTGTGATTGGCCGATGCCCCCCATCGTTGTGGCGCCCGCGAGGTCGTAAACAACAGCCCGTCTCCCCCGGCAACGTGGCGTCTCCATGGACGCAGGGCCGCTAAGACGACCAACTCTGCATGTGTGCGACATCCGAAGACTGCCAAGTCTGTGTGTGTGTGTTGCATATATGTACTCCGTGTGTGTGTGTACTTCGTGCGTGTGTGTGTGCGTGCGTGTGTGTGTGTGTGTGTGTGTGTGTGAGCTAATGGGCGATCATAAGTGAGCAAATGTTTTCTCTGGGTTCCACTAATGTTCAACAAACACACATACTTCTGTGCACTCACACACACACACACACACACACACACACACACACACACACACACACACACACACACACACACACACACACACACACACACACACACACACACACACACACACACACACCTGATGTGTAATTTGTGTGTGTGTGTCATTAGTATGCCACAGTGAGCTGTGTCCATATGTCACTAAACACAACCATGTTTTATTTATCCTGGAGAGAGAGAGGGAGGCAAACAGTCACTGTCAAGGGTACGAAGGGAGGGAAGGATGGATGGATGGATGGAGGGAGGGATGGAGAGGAGAAAGAAAATTGGCAAGATTAGGTGAAAAGAGGTGAGAAGAAGAAGTGAAAGAATGGTGGAGGGGGAAGCGGGGAAGAGGGAGGAGAGATGAAAAATAAGAGAAGGAGGGGTGAGGAAGGAGGGAAGAAAAGGAAAGATGAGACAAAGTTTAGAGAGGGAGCAAAGTGGCAAGTGAGAGGTTAGAGATGAAAGGAAGGGAAAGAGGTGAAAGAGAAGGCAGGAAGGAGAGAATCAAAGTAGAAATGAAGGGAAGGAGGATGGAAAGAGGACAGCACGAAGCAAAGAAAACGGAGGCAAGGAAGAAGAAAGGGAAAGAGGAGAGGGAGCGATGAAAGGAAGGGAGGATGGAAATCAAAGAAAAGGGAGGGGGAGAAAACCAGAGGGAATGGAGGAAAGAAAAGAAGGAACGTGAAAATGAAAAGAACAAAAGGAAGGGAGGAAAGAAAAGGACAGAGATGAGGAAGAGAAGAGAACAAGATGACTGATGAAAAGTTAGGAATGGGAGGAGAGTGAGAGAGAGGGAGGGAGGAAAAAAAGGAAGGGAAGAAGGAGAGAAAACAGGTAGGGGAATACTTGCTCCTACCTGTTTTCTTTCCTTCTTCCCTTCCTTTTTTTTTTGAAGGGGGTAAGGAAGTAGGTGAGGAGGATGAAAAGGACAGAAGAAGGAAGGAAAGAATGAATGGAGAATACAGGTCAGGAAGAAGACAAGGAAGATGAAAAGTGAAGTGCGAAGGGGGAGAGAAGGAGGGAGGAGAGGAAATTAGGAAGGAAAGAAGAAGAAAAAAGGGAGGGAAAGGAAGAGTGTAAAGGAGATGATGGAGAGAAAGGACAGAGAGAGGAAAGAAAGAAAAGAAAGGAGAGGGAAGAAAAAAGGAGAGAAGTAGGGATGATGGAGCACAGAAAGGAGAAAGTGAGATGAGCTGAGGAAGAAGGAGGGAAGAAAAGAGGGAGGGAGGGAGGGAGGGAAGGAAAGAGGAGGGAGGGATGGACAGATGGAGGAGTGGGACCCCAGAGACGTGTCATTCATCACACCACCATGCAGTCTGCACGCGTTCACCCTCTCTCTTTCTCTGCAGGTCTTTTTCTCCTCTTCTTCTTCCCTAAATGACGTCTCTCTTTTCTTTCTTTCTTTCTTTCCATGTACCATTCATTCATTTTTTTTTATCCCTCCATCGCTCCATCACTGTCACGCTTCTGGATAATCTGTCTCTGTCTTGGTCCATTTCTCTTCTTTCCTTCCTTCCCACCATCTTTTCCTCAGTATCTCTCTCCCCCCTTTCTGTTTGGCACTCGTTTTTAGGTTTCATCATCTCCTCTGGCGACATCCCTCCTTTCATCTCTCCATTTTTCCCTCTTGCTGTTTTTTTTGTTCCCTCCGTTTTCACTTTCTGTGTTTCTTTTTTTTATCTCTTTTGCTCGAAGACGAAGGAGAAGGCATGTGAATGAAGGGATGGACAGAAGGAGAGATGGAAAAGAGAGAATGAGACAGTTGCCAAGAAGAAGGATGGACTGAGTGAGGGGAGAAGAGGAGGGGTGACAGAAGAGGGAGGTGGGGGGAAAGCAAGATAAGATGAATAAGAAAGGAAGGAAGGGCGGCGGGTTGGATGGGAGGAGGAGGAAAAGGAGATGTGGCACAAGAAAGGAGGAATTAGAAGAGATTGAGAGGAGAGAAAATAGAAGAGAAGAAGGGATAAAGATGAAATAGGAGAACGGAAGGATGGATGAAAAAGGAAAGAATGAGTGCTGCTAGTTCGTCCTAGTGGCCGACGGTGGTACTGCAACAAAGAACCTGCAGCTCACAGGCCTCCACCTGCAAACACACTCAGGCGTCACTCCTGGAATAATGAGCTGAAAAGTTTGACTTTTTCTGAAAACTTTCTCGGAGCCTAGAAAACGACCGAATCCTTTTCCAAACTGTTCAAGTTATAAATATATATATAAAAAAATCACAGATTTTGTCGCCGCTCTGCGACGTCCTTCAACAGTAACGTGGAACCAACGGGCGCACAAACAGTCGGAGCTTAAATGATAACAACAGACAGGAAATGAAATGAATTCTGCTTCAACATTCAGCATCTTTACATTAGGGATTAGGTAGAATGTATGTAGTCTGAGAGGCAAAACCCAGGGCGGAAAGGGCCCACAGAGCTTTCCCTGCTGCTGTAAAGCTCATCGCTGTGAGCGCACAGCAACATTTACAAACGTCAGTCCCCAGTGGAGATAACAGCGCTGCATCCGTGGAGAGAGGGAAGGGGAAGAAAGATGGAGGAAGAAAGAACTGACACAAAGAGACGATCTCTGTCTTACCGGTGTGGGACAGCAGGTTGGGGGACAGCAGGCCGGGGAGGCCCGGGTGCAGCAGCCTGGGGCTTTCCTGGATCCCTGCACCAGAACAGCGCTTCGGAGGACGGCCCGGGCGAGAGCTGGAGGGGGGGAAAGACAGAGAGAAAGAGAAAGAGAGAGAGAAAGAGAGAGAGAGAGAGAGAGATTAATTAATTAGAATTAATTAATTCAGATTCATTGCGTTGAGTACAGAGAGACGTAGGAACCATAACTGTTACTGTTGGGAGTGTGAGTCTGTTCCTCTCAGACCATTTGATATGCATCTAAATCTGTGTCTCACAATCACACAAGAACAACACACACACACACACACACACACACACACACACACACACGTTTTAACACAGCGATTAAAAGCTGATTCGATTCAGTTCAGCTGCAATTAAAGATTCAGCTCGGATTTGATGCGATCAGATGTTTTCACTCGTTCATGATTCAACAACTGACAAAATAATGACAAATGGCGAACGGGATTTCTCGAAACCGCAAACAAAATATTCCATTCCTGAGAGAAAAAACTGGACAAATCGAAGGATTTTCAACACGTAAACACGGAATATAACAGCTGATGTTTATCTACATTATTTGCACTTTAAATATAATTTGCTTTGGTGAAACTGTGCGTTTAAAAAAATAAATGAACTTTTGCCGTTCTTGCAGTTTTTCCCTAATCACCTGCTACTTCACGTGAAGCTTAATATAATAAGTTTTTTTTCCAAATTTCACATGGGAAGCTTGTTTTTCAGTGTGTGATCCGCTCCTAATCGAGGAATTAAAAAAGTCTGGTGCACCGTTGGAGGAGCATCAGTCGAGCAGTCGAAGCTGACAGCTGGATGTTCCAGCCGAGACAGCAGGTCGCTCGGACGTAATCAAATCACATACTGACAGCACACAGAGCACAGTAGTTTCAGAGTAGGCGCTTTCGCTGGCCGCCATACCGGAGGAGTGGTTGACCGAAGGACAGTCCAACAAACACCGGAGGGAAATCTGATTGGTCGTTCTCACAGTCGGCGTCTCCGGGGAAATGATGCGACGAGCAGGAATCATCTTTTCTCTGTGACATTTTCACACCTCAAAGTACTGCAACCCGCAGAAACAGCAGGAGTTGCCACATCCTAAAATATCTGCCACTTAAAGACAGAGAGAGCTCGATTTTTATCAACTCGTTCAGCTTGGACATGAAACTCAGAAACCACAGAGTAAGAGCACTGACGCAAGACGTGGAAACAAAGAGCTGAGCGATAAATTTGTCGGGAGATTGTGATCGAGACTCAATGAAACAAGCAGCTCTGATCTAAATTCCACTCCAGATAATACGATACGAGATATTACTCTGAATATCCAGAGATTTTCAATAATAATCTGTAGTTGTTCCAGCTTTTATTTAGTATTTTACATTCAGGGGTTTCACAATAAAAGCCCTCTCTCAATAGTCACTAAATAAAATGTGGAAAATATGAAAAATTCTAATAATTATAATTTATTTTGTGCTGTTTGGCGGATGTTGGGGACACGGTCTTGGCTACAGTCCTGCTAACAACGCCTTCCTTGTTTCATTCCTTTCTGTCGTCAGAATCTTTGCTGGCAGAAGACTTTTACTGTGAAGGAGCTGAGGATTTTTAGGTATTTACTGTCAGAGGATCGGTTTAACATGCAGAATGAGGACAAGCTCACTTTGACCGGGGCTAAATATGCTAACGCTGATGTAAAACAACATCCCTTTTACATTAACAAGCACAAGAGTACATGTTCTACATGTGCAAGAGAGCCTGAATACACATCTACAACACACACACACACACTGGCAAGCATGTCTCTGTATGTTCTGTCACACACACACACACACACATGACCTACTGTATTATGCATGTGCACGTAGGCATAAATAAACACAGTCAAACACAAGAATACAGTAACTGCACACGTGCAACAAAACATAAAGGAAGGTACACACACACTCAGGAGGTGTGCATGCAGGCCAACTCTCTGCAGGGTGGCTAAGTAACAGATGGCCGTCCAAAGTCATTTACACCTAGAGAGAGAGGGAGAGAGGGAGAGAGGGGGAGAGAGAGAGAGAGAGAGAGAGAGAGAGAGAGAGAGAGAGAGAGAGAGAGAGAGAGAGAGAGAGAGAGAGGGACCAGAAAACTAAAACCTGCACAAGACATCATCACAGTGTCACAGGATGAGAATAGAAACTTAAAATGAATATATAGGTTAGAACAGGCCATAAAGCACAGAGCTGATTAAAAACCTGCTAACAGTAGTTTTCACCTTTTAGCATTTTAGCTCGATTTAGCTTAAATTTTAGTGTTTCTGCAAACAGCCGATGTAAATAACGAGTGAAAGTGAAAGTGCTCATCAGTTTATCTCGCTAACGTTTGGTTGCAGAGGAGATCCCACTGGGAGGGGTGGGGGTGAAAGAGAGGAAAGAGACAAAGTGTGTAAAAAGATGTGGAGAGAAAATGTCTGAAAATGTTTTGGGGTGTGATCCTGTACGTGAGAAAAAGACACGCACACACACACACACACACACACACGCTGAGTGACAGAGTGAGAGAGAGAGAGGGAGAGAGAGAAAGAGAGAGAGAGAGAGAGAGAGAGAGAGAGGCAGAGGAGCATGAAGAAATGAAAACATGAACCTTCACTTTTCTTCTGAACTCTGCTTCACCTCTCCCTCTCTTTCTCTTTCCATCATGCACACACACCTATACAATAAACACATAATCCTCTCTCTCTCTTTAACACACACACACACACACACACACACACACACACACACACACACACACACACACACACACACAGGTGTTTGCATTCAAACCTTAAAGTCTTTCCATCAACAAACCTTTCATCTCTCACATACACTCACAATGGATACATGTTACAATACCAGGTTTGTGTGTGTGTGTGTGTGTGTTTCATCTGCATCCATCCATGTATAAGCAACATTAAGGTGTGTGTGTGCGTGTGTGTGTATCCACATGAATCCATGCCATGTGGGTACGTGTGTGTGCAAAGGACACATGATATCGCCTTCTCATTAGCCTTACAGTTCTTTGTTCAGAGTAATGACTGCAGTGTGTGTGTGTGTGTGTGTGTGTGTGTGTGTGTGTGTGTGTGTGTGAGTGTGTGTGTGTGTGAGTGTGTGTGTGTGTGTATGAGCGCGTGTGTGTCCCGTAGGGTTGCCATATGTTGGGCATTAATCCTCGTCAACGGTCCACTCTCCTTACTGCACTGAGCACAGGAACAAAGAGCAGGTCACACACACATACACATCATATACACACACACACGTCAAAGCTTTCACACTCACACACACACACACAAAAGTACTTAAACTCACATACACACTTGCATAGAAGCATGGCTTGACACACACACACTCACAGCCAGTCCACTGACCTACATCCATTTGTTAACCCTTCACCTCAGCTGCATTCAAACCCTTAAATAGAAACAAATCCGTTTGTCCTCCTCCGGCTCTCATTTCTTCACCTGAACACTTCGCTTTTATGTGAAATCAGGGTAGGAGAGGTAAAGCGGCGACCTCTGACCCCTGACGTCCTTACTTGTCCACAGTCACGCTGTGAGCAGGCAGAGCAGCCGCTCGCTGGACGTCCTTTAATTTCCTACAGGATGCAGAAAGCTGAGAAAACAGCATGTGCTTCTTGAAACCGGCCAAACAGATTTCAGCTCCTCCTCGATGTGATTCGGTTTCAAAAGCAGCGAAAGCATGGAGAGCTGGGGGGGTGGGATGGAGGGGCGGGGGGGGGGGGGGGGGGGGGCAAAATTATTGTTTAAATATAACAATAAGGGCAAACTCTCCGAGGACGCCCTGACTGACACTGAGCCTAACTAGGCTGAATACCTGGGGAAACACGCAGCCACAGCTAATAACCAAACCTGTAACATCCCAGGTGTGACCTGAGTCCGTACAGGTAAATATGAAACCCTCACACGTTACCATAAACAACAGAACCAATACCTCAAGCTTCAAAAATACAAAGCACCCTGTGATAAACCGCACATGTGCTTTTACTAAAAGGCCTGAAATGTAAACTTTGCAAATCAGGGCTCAGCAGAGTGGAGATGATTTCCCTCATCTGTGCATCGGTGAGAGCACAAGATGAGTCCGAAGATCTCCCTTCAAAATCTGTCACCGTGGCTCAACAGGAAAACACAGAGTCAGCTTGAGGCAGACAGTCTGCTCCTGTTTGTTCCCAGTAATTATAGTAATGTCTCATAATTAAAGAGGTAATGATTTGTTGATGTTAATTAAAATCAGAAACACGGCGGCTTCGAAAATGTTTGCCGCTGATGTTTTATTTTGGTTTTTTTGATGACCTTTTAATTGGCCACGAACAAGAAAACATGCCACGAATGGAAAACATGAAGCTGACATTTCACACACACACACACACACACACACACACACACACACTCACACGATGATCTGATGAGCCACCTTGAAGTAAGTCTTCCCACTTTGACACACGCGCACCCTCGCCTGTCCTCCCAAATGGCCGTTTCTATGGCGACAGAGCCTTGATCAATACTCCGTCATTGGCTCTGATGGCCGGTCAGGGTCGGTCACACACACACACACCCACATCCACACACACACACACACACCCACACAAATGAACGCACAAACAGGCATGGCGGTGAATAAGCACGGACTCGCTAACGCGTTTGACAGATTGATTTAGCTCAGAACGTGCAGGGGTCTCACACACACACACACACACACACACACACACACACACTGTAGTTTATCAAGGCCTGCTGCGGTCAATACATGGGGTAGAGCGAGGGGTCAACCCTCTTTAGCTAAAATCTTTCATCTTCCTCTCCCTCTCTCCTTTTATCTCTCCATCAGTTCGCTGATCCATTTCTCCTCCTCGTTTTCTTTCTGTTATTTTTCCTCCTCTCTCTCTCTTTCGTCTCAGTCCTTCGTCATCTCCAGATTCATATTTGTCTTTGTTTGGTTTGGTTTCCTTCTCCCTGTTTCTCTCCCTTTTTGTCCCCGAACTGTCTGAAATGTGTTTGTGGTCCTGAAGATTAAGATTTAACTTTGATTATATTTATATTTAACGTGTTGATTCTTATTTTGTGTCTTTAACTTTGACAGTTTTTCTCATTTTTTTAAACTAATTTTCCTACATTTATTCATATATTATTTAAATATATTTTAAAACCTTTTTATTTTTATGTGACACCCTTACATTTGTGTTTTTGTATGTATATACATGTATTTTGGATTTTTTTACTTAAATATAAAATTTTCCATTGATTTATGATCACTTTTTGTGATTTGTGATTTTTTGCTTTACTTTCAGATTTTATTTATTTTTTTGTTCTGTTTTACAGCAGAGAGAAAAATACGCTCCAGGTAAAAGGTTAAAGGTTTATCGGAGAGAAAAACGCTCGATGGCGGTTTGAAATCCTCACCGACGGGATTTTACAAATGTTTCATGGTGGCAGTTATTTTAAATTTCATTGCAATAATTTTGAGATAAAAAGGAGAAATTCAGTGTTTACGTGAACCTTGGTGTATTGAATGAATCTGACCGACGACCTCGCGCTGTTTTGCTTTAATTTTTAAATATTTATTCATATATTTATTTTTCATATTTTCAAAAACACACCCCTTGATTTTCTGCTCCAGTGCCACTTGTCTTTGTGATCTCTTGCTCCATTAATCCACCCATCCCTCCATCTCTTTTGTCTTCCTCTTACTCCTGCTTTCATCTTCTGTCCTCCCCCAACCTGAGGTCAAATGATGTCAAAAAATCTCTCTACTGATTACTCGCTCTTTCCTTTCTTTCTGTTCTTCTGTCTTTCACTGTCTCTTTCCCTCCTTTCGAAGTGGTGGTTGGTGGACGTGCAAAAGAGGTGAAAGTCTTTCTTCCTTTCCAGAGGAGAGGGAGAGGTCCCTCTCTCTGTCTGTTTTCTGTCTCCCCACATCTCTCGGCCATCATAAATCGTGCCGCAGACTTACATCCTCTCTCACCGTGTGTGTGTGTGTGTGTGTGTGTGTGTGTGTGTGTGTGTGTGTGTGTCTTTTCTCTTTGTTTGTAGCAGAAGAACAATCTATTCTTTTTAAAGAGACACCAGAGAAATAGGATATATGTCTGTCTACACACACACACACACACACACACACACACACACACACACACACACACACACACACACACACACACACACACACACACACACAGGGGCATCATAATCACGGACGCTCATGGATTCACGGAGTGAACGAGAGAGAGACAGATAAATGGAGAGAAGGAAAGAGAGAGAGAAAGAGAGAGATGGATGTTTACTCCTCTGGGCTTCCGCCTCTTTGATTGGACAGATGAATGACTTCATTGTGTGTGTGTGTGTGTGTGTGTGTGTTTCCTTCTCTTTCTCTTTTTCTGTTTCTCTTTTCGTTAGAGAGAAAGACAGAAGATGGAGAGCAGGAGAGGAAGTGGAAAGAGAAAGAGAAGAAACAAACAAACAAGAAAGAAAAAGAAGAAAGGAATGATAGGTAGAAAAAAAGGATGCGTGGAGTCAGAGAAAGAGGTAGAGTGAGGTAGCCAATAATAAGTATTGATGGATAAGGGAAGTAGAGCGAAAATAATAAGGGAGAAAAAAAAAATCAACTTAAAACACAGAGAGGAGGGAAACAGGAAAACTGCATTGATTAACTGACGACACTTCTCTTTTCATCCCATCTATATATCCATCTGTTCATCCATCTTTCCATCCACCTATCTCTGTTTATTTATCTATCAATCCTTCCATCTATCTATCTATCATCCATCCATCTGGATCATCCATCCAATTCATCTATCCGCCATTCCGTGATCATCTGTCATCCATCCATTTGTCTATCTATCCCTCTATCCAGTTATCTGTCCATCCTTCATTTGCCTATCATGTGTGTACTCATTCATCCATCCTTTCATCTATCTATACATGTATCTATCTTTTTATCCACCTTCAATCATCTATCACCCACTCATTTATCTATCTATCTATCAATTGTATCAATTTGTATATCTCTCATCTATTCATCTGTTCATCCACCCATCCTTCCATCAATCTATCTATCAATCTATCTATCTATCTATCTATCTATCTATCTATCTATCTATCCTACAGCTTCTCTCTCTCTCTCTCTCCAGAGGAACAGGTGTGCAACGGGACAAGAGACAAAAACACTCCTGCATTTTTAACCAGGACCTATTAAATATTAAACACCACACACACACACGCACACACACACGCACACACCCATACACACACACACACACACACACACACACACACAGGGACTGACACACAATCGCTGACGAGACAAGTTATACAGGTCGATGGACTAACGTGTGTCTGCATGTCTGTGTGAGTGTGTGATGGCTTTAAGCGTCATTACCTTACTTCCTAGGCATGTGGGCAAATACACACACACACACACACACACACACACACTCACACAGACACACACACACACAGGCAGGGATAATTCATACAGGCATACACGGTTCTCTCACATGTTAACATTTAAGAGGTAAAACTATAACAGGCTCCATGTTTTCTCTCCCGCTCGCTCTCCCTCCCTCTCTCCCTCCCTCCATCTCCCCCCTCTCCTCCATCCTCCCCCCCTCCTCCTCCGTCTCTCCATCTCTTTGAAGTGCTCCATAACAAACTATAACAACAGGAAGTTTTCAATGCGCCACATTGAGTAGGAATGTCACATATGGTATGAGCGAGGGAGGGATGGAGGAGTGAGAAACGAGCAGAGGGAGGGAGGATTAGAGAGGACAGAGTATGGACACACACACACACACACACACACACACACACACACACACACACACACACACACACACACACACACTCACACACACACACACAGATTGACAGACCTTTAGCATGACTGCTAATAAAGGTGACACCAATCTCATCTACAGGTCAAACACAGTTTCCATGGATTCTTAGGAATCTTGTTTTATATTTGGAAAAATGAACCAAAACACCTGAAAAATAATCCGTCACCTGCGATTAGCTGCTTCAGCTGTCAACACTCCATCACGTGCTTGTTGAAACGCTGCACAAACCCTGAAACTGAGCCACTCTGACAGTTTCTCCAACTAAAACACAATCAGACGTTCACACGCACTTCGCACGGTGCGGAGGTGAGAGGATACTTCTCTCTCCACGCCAGTTTATCGTTTTTATTTTGTTACACAACCGTTTGTGTCACTTTTGTGTTCGCAACACGATGAAATTCTTGTCAGAAAATTATGAATTATCACCGTATATAAATGGTTATTCTGTCTCCCCGGTGTAATACACACTTACAAGTGCATCCGTTTTACCTTGTGTTCCCATCAGCCTCAGCTGCACTTCTTAGCTACATTAATATGGCGACCATGCTAAACATCATACCGCTTAAACACCAGCATGTTAGCACTGACAACAGCATGCAGCTCAAAGGGGTCAGGGACTAGCATGGCTGTGCAGTCTCAGTGTAAAGAGGCTAGCAGCAGTGCATCGCTAACCAGCAGCAGCTGGGTTAGCGACGCTCACCGCGTTGGTCTTTGCTCAGAGGAGACGGAGAGAGAGAGAGAGAGATGGAGAGAGAGATGGCAGCAAAGGAGGGATGAAAGTAATGAGGAGAGACGTGTGACACATGAGCAAGGGAGGGAGGGGGAGGAGGAGAAGTGAAGGAGTGTGGGAGGCGAGAAAACAAAAATGAAAAAGAGAAGTGCAGTAAGAGAAAGAAAGAAATAAAGAGAGAAAGAAAGAGATAAAGAAAGAAAGAAAGAAAAAGACATGCCCCCAACCTTCATCAGATCAATTTCACTGCCTTTTTTTCCACCATCCCTCCATTTTTTCTCAACTGTAGTTAATTTTCTGCCCCTCCGACTCCTCGTTCCTCACCTCTGTCCATCCCTCCCTCTCTCTCTTCTTTTACCTGTCCTTACCTCCTTCCCTTTTTCTATCAATCTCTTCCTCCCCCTCTCCATCTCTCTCTGCAGTTAAGTCAGTGTAATGTAAATGATGTGCCATCGATCGCCCCTGACAGTGCAAGGACGCTCACCTCCTCTCCTCCTCCTCCTCTTCTTCTTCATCCTCCTGTCATCTCTCTCTCTCTCTCTTTTTCACACCCCTCCCTCCCTCCCTCACTCTCTCCTCGGCTGCTCTTTCCTCCACCTAACATCTTTTATCTCTTTTTCTCCCCTGTCTCTCTCTCTCTCTCTCTCTCTTTCTATATCTCTCTCCCTCGCTCGCCCGCTGCCTCCCACGCCTGTCATCTTTCATCTCTCCCTCTCCCTTCATTTTACTCTCTCTCTCCTTCTCTCTTTCTTTTGCCGGCCATCATTTATGTCTCTCTCTTCCTCCATTGTTCTTTCAGAGCATCTGCTCTCTCGATCTCTCTCTCTTTCCACCTATACCATCTTTTATCTCTGTCTCTTTTTATTTCTCCCCCTGTCTTTCTATCTCTTTCTCTCTCTTTGCTGTCTCAGGTCTCTGCAGTCCATCTTTAGCCTGCTAGCTTCGCTTAAAGGAGCACAGACCGCCGCTAAAGGTCCAGGCCGCCTTTCAAATTAAAGGTCCAACTTATGTTCAGCCTGTGTGGCTTTGTCTTAATGCACATCGTGTCCTTCCATCCTGCTGAGACTGTAAAGTACTGAGAATTTACACCTTCATTTTACAGCAGCAGAGATAAATGACAGAAAGTCTTCCATCACTGCTGTGGACGGACACAGATTTTACACATGTACTGTATTTTTTCACTGGGCTTCAGTCTGTTCCCTGTTCTCAAGGATCTGACTTAAACAGGAAACATACTGCAATTTAACTGTTTTTTAAAAAGAAATCTATGCAAATAAAAATTAAATAAATCTGTATAAATAAAAACTGAAACATAAAATATACATTAAACTAATATTTTTTTATTTTAAAAGTAATTTAATAAAATTAATGTTTTTAATTAGGGCTGCAACTATTGATTATTTTCATTCATTCATTCATTCATCAGCTCAGTTATGTTATGTATATGTGTATGTGTTATGATTATCAGCTCTTATCATCACTTCTGCATTAAACCCTCACACTCTTCCTCTCCTCCTCACTTCGTCCTCCTCCGTTCATTCCTTCTTCCTCTCTTTCCTCCTTCTTTCCTTTCTCCTTATCCAAATAGAGGACACAGACAATCCAATAAACGCCCTCGCTCTCAACAGCTGGAGTGTGTGTGTGTGTGTGTGTCAGCAAAGCACAGAGTCAGCAGAAAACTAGGATGACACCCTCAGCGCCGGACAGGAATGTCACAGGAAGAAAAAAAAAAAAAAAGAAAAAAGAGAGAGATGAAGAAATAAAGAAAGAGAGAGAAAAGACAGATGAGGAGAGAGCGAGCGAGGGAGGACGTGAGGAGAGAAAGAGGAAGAAGAGAAGAAGAAAACTCTGGGGACTTAGAATGACACATGCGGTATTACTCACCGTCCCCATACATCACACACACAGACACACACATGCAGACGCACACTCTGAATCTTCCTTTTGTGCACAAACAGATACACAAGGACACGAAAAGACAAACCTTCTCACTGTCCCTCGCTCTCCCCTCACTCTCTCTCTCTCTCTCTCTCTCTCTCTCACACACACACACTCACACCATCCTGACACTAATACCAACAACGTTTTTTAACCTGAAAAAAAAAACTTTTGGGGAAACGCCATGAGGCTGCATCAGGTGCTTTCTGAGCGTGTCTCGCCCTGGGCTCGGCCTTGCAGGCTGAACGCAGGGGCGCTGTCGCTGTTTATTTTAACGATGTGTTCAAACAATTAAATTTTCAGACCAGTTTGAAATCAAAGTTTACAGCCTGCGGCACGCCCCAACACGACGGTGAGACCGACACCGTTACACAAGCAAAGACACAAAAATTTTAAAAAAAACCCACAAACAAATCAGCGACCACAGAGTTTGACTCAACTAAACATCTTTACATGTATTTATGCAACCGCACTCCTCACCAGGTGGTGGCAGTAATGCACAGTTTGGTTGAAAAAGAAGTTTGACTGTTTTTCTATCGATTTTCAGCGTGAAACGTTTAGTGTGAACAAAAACCCTGTTTGACACGTAAACTGGGTTTTTGAATTCAACCGCACATGGTCTAAATCCGACCCAATACCCACACATGCACGGTCAATACCACAAACAGAGAGGAAAATCTTAGTACAACAAACACACACACACAGACACACACACACACTGAGAAGGTAAGCCTGGATCCTACAATAAGTCCAGTTTTATGACTAGTGTATAACACCAACAGCTGAATCAATATTAGTTTACACTGGGTCACAGTGGACACACACACACTCAGATACAAGTCCTGCTTCAACATACACACACACATGAACACACAAACACACACACAGCTCTTTCCTTTCATAAACACACACATTGAATCTCCCAGAATATATTATTATTGCAGATTTGCACACACACACACACAGACACACACAGATTAGCTTTTATTCTATTACACCCTCGTGGTAGGTCAGCTTGGCCATGTAAGGCAACACACACACACACACAGCCATTATAAAAGTGATAACAGTAATGTAATAAAACACACACACACACACACTGAGCTGGTTATTATAAAAAATGATAAACATTCAAAGAGTTGTAAAGTTTTACAGTGATGAACTAACATATCAACTTTATTAACGGCCGACTGTCCTCGTTCTCAGGCTGCGGCTCGGTTTTAACGCACCCATTTAAACCATTTTAATTCCCCTTTTTCCCCCTTTATAACAGCTGATACGGAGTCAGAAACATTAAACTGCTTTATGGTGACAAAGTGACTTTAAGCGCAGAGTTTCAGAGTTGGACGTCTTTCAGCAGCAGCGACTCTGTGTCCAGGAAAGAAGTCAGAGTTTCCATTCATAATCTCAGAGAGAAGACGGCTTATCTGCAAACCTGAAACATTTGGATTTATTTAGAAACGTCACCATGGTGGGAAATTCTCAGCACTTTCATTTTAAAAGCTCAAACTCACAGAGTCACTTACTTAAACGCAATCAATCTCTGTTTCCTTCGTTTTTGTTTCTTCATGTCTTGAACTGCACTGTACCCACACAGGAATCTTTATTCCTCTGCTTTATTCCTTTAAGTCTTTTCTGAGTGTTGTTGAAAGGTGCCATGATTGTTACAGGAATCCGACCGTGATGATTAGAGCCAAATATCCAAGACTGAGATTGGATAACTTTATAAGCCTGTTCACTCAGTCATCGGTGAGTCATTGAAAAGGGGTGGGGGGTAACAGCCGAATCCTAAACCTCCTTTGATAACGGTTATTATAAAATATCGAGTGCCATCAGTTGACTGTGACCTTTCTTGACCTCTAACAGCGACCAGACAAGTACTCTAATACCCCCCTCAAGCTACGGTGCCCTGTAGATGACACAAACAATACAATCACTTTTCCCCAGCAGAGAGAGGCAGAAGTAATCTGGCTAATTAGAGCAGAGATCCAGGAGAAACGTCCAGTGAGGAGGCAATATATCACCGTGCTAACTACTGGAACAATAAAACTGCTTTGTCATTTGCTTTTTTTGGCATGAGAACAGGGGCTTTTCATCCCTCGTACTGTAGGTTAAATATTCAGCTGTGTTTGTTGTTGTTGGTGAGGGCCCGGGGGGGGGGGGGGGGGGGGGGGGGGGGGCAGGAGGGGGAGTTCTGCTTCAAAAGAGAAAGTAAAGCCACAGCTGGCGAAGCAATTATCGAGCCGCTCTTATTGATCAACGCTCTCCAGCGGAGATATTATGGTCATATTGTTCAATCGGTTAATTTAAAGAAGAATTTATGACTTTCTACTCGCTCCGGGAGGCACAGAGAGCCCTTTAGCTGCTGCTGCTGCTGTTTGACACAACCTGTGTGATTTTAACATAATCCGAGAAACTAAACATGGAGTCGACGAGCTCCGTCAGAGGAAGTCTGCAGCTTTAATGGCGTCCTGCTTTATAAGGCTGTCAGAGGTATTTGATTACACACAAACTGCATCTCTTTATGAGGCTGTTAACTCCGTTATCAGTTAGTCAATGGGAAGAAGGGGATGGGGAGCTGCCTCGTTATTACTGGTGCTGTTGGGTCATGTTGTCATTTCAAAGTACAACTTAAACTCTGTTTATGTCCATCTGTCTTCATCTGTCAGTAAACCACCCGCTTTTCTTTTTTCTTCTTCTGTTTTCTTTTTCTTTGGGCTTCTTTTCAGGTCAGTGTCGGCTCATCCTACAGAAACTACAGCAGAGTCTGACACTGTGAGCCCCCCCCCATTCAAAATCAAAACAACTGCCCCCACCCCAGCACTTCCAATTTTGGAACTACAGTTCACATAATAAACAGGAAGTTGTCATGGAGTCACTTAATTAGCTACATTATTTATTTATTTATTTTTATTATATTTATTTACATTTTGGCAAATTCACACCATTAAAAACCTGCTGAATCAGCTTTTAGCACTTCCTGTTTGCAGATATCACTGGACTTCTAGTATCAAATAGTTTTTAGGGGTTTTTTTCCCAGGAAATGTCCTAAGAAATTATTTTTAAATAAATAAATTTAAAAAAATAATAAAAATCACCGTCTTTGAGGAAGGAAAGAAAACGAAAAATGGAGGACGTCACATTTAAGCGCTGGTAAAGACTCCTGTAAATAAACACTGTAAATAAAAAGCGATCCAGCGACAGGGTGACTGTTATCGGATAAAGAGAATCAAACCTGGAGAAAAATCTCAAATTAAAAGCTGCTCGTTTTTAGGCTCCTGTTTCAGTGGATATATTAACTCAGAGTGATGCAATGCTTCATTTCACAGGCCACCCAAGAACATTATGCTCCAAAACACAATCTATTTAATACAAAATGACACCGTTTCTGCCATCAGGGGATTTCAGCAGGTCTCCAAACCAGGAGCGTTGTCATTTTGAATTAAAGGACACAAGGTGAGCTGGAGCATGGTGGTGCGAGGAAATGAAAATGTGGGCACGGCGTGTCGGCTGTACTGCCACAAATACATTTATCAGCTTTAATGTTCTTAAATGTCCAATGTCATGTTATTGATAAGACTTTCAGTGCATTTAAATGAACATTAGTGTCCAGGAACCTGGATCAGCTTTATCCAAGCACTGAAAACCCAACTACTGTTAAAACACTGTGGCAGGTAAACACCTGATCCATGTTTCTGTCATGTCCACAGGTGCTTCCTATAAACTGAAGCTGCACAAGCAGTGAACAAAGCATATGACAACCGCGATCTACAGTACATGCTGAGGATAATACAACGCAGGCTGTTTCCCCTCTCAGAACCAGTTCAGTCTGAGATCTGTGTGCATCACTGTGGGAAACTCACTGGAATCGTTTTTATATAAAGTAACAGGAGGTCAGAGATTGCTGTGGCTCTAAAAATGGATCCGTCAGCTGTGGTCACATCATGGCAGACACCTGATCCACTTAAAGGCCTGATTGGTGCATCCCTAATAACTTTTCCTGTCACTCCCATCTTCCACTGCTGCTGATCAGGTGACAACTCAGGCAGAGCGGTAAACGTTTCGATAAATGAACGAAACCGGGTTCGTCCTCAGACGCGTCAGAGAGAGAGGCTGATGTCAACAAATCAAACGAGAGCTACAACTAAATCTGGACACAGATGAACCAGAGACGGGTTTAAATTATAAATAACGGAATCCACGAAATCAGGCAGCGGCAGACAAAAACTGCGGAAACATGCACCGCTACAGCTCCCAGCTCCCATGACCAGGAAGCAGGATGCTGTTAAACTCATATATGTACTATTTTCTTTCATCATCTTACATTTTGCCTAAATGCATCCACAGATGAATAAACTCTCTTTCTGTCCATCTGTATCTGCCTCCACGACTCAGCGCTTGCTTATGAGTTCACCAGTGTTTCCAGTAAATATCAGGCCTGGTGTGACACATCGCCTCTCAGTGTCGGCGACAGTCATTCCCTTTCCTGGAAGCAGACGGCCTGTAAAAACGTGACTCTGTTTCTGCCTGGTTAGATTTCACGGACACCAGCCACACAAACCAAACTTTGTTTCTTAACAAACGGGCTGGTTATTGCCCTCATTATGCTGTCGTAGTCTAGTTAATCTGTTTTCAGGGAGTCCGCTGTGCTCTCTGGATTGTGCTGAGTCAGCCTGAACCAGATCTGCACTTTAATGGAGTCAGCATTAGTCTTCTATTAATTATAGCTGACTGATAATTTTCCTGTTTTGTTCTTTTTGTTTTACAGAGTGCAGTGAATGGCGATGCAAATGAAGCCGTCAGAGCTGTATTTCTCCTGGTTATTGTTGTTCTGCTGATATTTCTGTTGCTGTTGTCATCACAAACTCCCCATTGTGACAACATCAGGGAGAAACTTTTTTTTGTTTCGCTTGTTCTTTAAAATTTGAACCTTCCTTTGTTACCTTTCACAGCACATGTTGAGCTGCTACTGGTCTTATTATTACTTTATTTGCTATGAAGCTATTTATATTTAAGGAAATGATCTGAATACTTCTACCACTGCAAAGGCTAAAAAAAAAAAAAAAAAAAACTAAAAGGACTTTACCCAAATTATTATGTTAAACTGGAAAGAGGAGCATTACAGTGATCATAGCGTGGCACATTTTAACAACAACAATGCCAAGATAAAAAAAGGACGAGTTACTAACACAGAGGCCTGCCGCCAGTTTAATGATGATAATGGCAGAATGGACAAATGAATGTATGAGAAGTCCACCGGAGTCACCAGAGAGGATCTAAAAGGATGATTACGATCATGATGATGATTATGCCGCAGTGAAAGATGGAATATTATGATGATTTCACCACGGGGAAGCTTAACTGTTCGCCAGCCACTGATCACCATGACTCAAATTTCCAGGAAAGCAGATGACTTTGGTCTAATGAGCACTAAACACAGACAGATGCTCACATGAGTAACTCGCCCGAGTAAGTGAACTGTTCGAACGGCTGCTGATCAACACACGTCCAGTGTCACAGGTGTCAAACCTGCGACTTATTATTGTCTTTAAGCTGCTGGAGAAGCTGAGAGTGGTATTTAGACTCTTTCCAAACATGTGATCCCATCAGGAGGCGTCTGATTGGCCCCCAAATTTATCCTGCATCATGACAATGACTCCCAACACGCAACCGGAGTCTTAAACAACTCAGAGACCCTCAGAGAGTCCTGCAGCAGATGGTCTGGGCCCCACAGAGTCCTGATCTCAGGATCATGGAGTCAGTCTGGGATCACATGAGGAGACAGAGACACTGAGTTCTCCAGGATGCTCAGGACAACCCACCTGGCAGGTACCTGAAAAACTACGCACAGGTGTACTGAGGAGAACTGCTGCTGGTTTTAGAGGCAGAGAGTGTTCACAGCAAACACTGATGTGATTTTAGTTTTTCTTTTTTTAAATAAAAACTATTTATGGCTCCGTTTTGCCTAAAGCTCTTGCACAGTACTGTATGTGACCTCAGGCAGGTGTAGCTGCATCGCACCTTCACTAAAATCGAGAAAAAAACATCATGTCGCAGCTCTGAGAAGAAAAATCCTCATTATGAAAAGCAACAGGATGTTTGATGCACTGTCACTTCCATTTAAAGACATTGTTTTGGTACATTCAGTGCTGTGCTGAGAACGACCTTGGATTACAATCAACACAGACATTTTTGTCAAATGTCATTTCCTCTCGCTTTATCCGAATGTTTCTGTGTTGTTTTTATCCACTGTCAAATATTTAGAAAAGGCAAAACACGTTCAATAATAATATTAATTTCTAATCTGACATAAGATAATTGGGAGCATTAATGATCACGGCTGGATGGTCTGTATGTGGCCTATAGCATGAAGTAAAAGGAGAGGGAGAGCAGAAGAATGTGGCAGTGGCTTTTGTAGGTCACCCCAAACAAAGCGCACACACACACACACACACGCACGCACACACACACACACACACACACTACAGGCTGGAGGAGCTCTCTGAACCTCCCCATAACTAATCTACAACCATCCCATTAGGAAAACACACCCACGAAACATACACACGCACACACAGGTGCATGCATTGGGGTCCACATGTTCCCTCTCACTTCTACTTACACACACACACACACACACACACACGCACACACACACACACACTTCCACACAGAGGACGAGATCAAGAAAGAGTTCACATGAACAGCAAGGCCTGTGGTATTTGTTGGCCTCAAGTGGGTCACACACACTCAAATCCACACACACTTACACACACACAGACACACAAGCACACACACACACACACACAGGACAAATAATCATGCAGCTTTCATCCTCCAAGGCAGGAAATGCTGCTTTTAAGCTCTGTGTGTTTGAGTTAAAAGAGAAGTTCACACACACACACACACACACACACACACACACACACACACACACACACACACACACACACAGTTTCTCATCTATAATACACACACAGATTCCCTCACATAGACACTTTTTGGAAGTGTTACAGATGTTTTAATGCTCACATGTTCACAAAAACACACATACAAAAAAATCTATCTATCCACAAGATAAACACACAAACGTATGTTTGTTATGTTAGTGTTGTGGATGTTCACACACACAAACACACACACTTAAACACACATTCCTTCTGTCTTTACACACCGACACATTACAGACAAAAAAAAAAAAAAAAAAAAAAGCCTCCGTGCTCCAAAAACTACAAACATGGCTGAGATTTTACAAATCCTGAAAGAATCCAAACAACAACAGTGGAAAGATTTGTCTCTCACACACAAGACAGATAAAGGACAGAAGGATAGAAGAAAGAAGGGATGAGAGGAGGGCAAGGAAGGAGAAAGAAAGACAGAAGGTAAAAGGGTAAGAAACAAAAGAAGACAAAGAAAGGAAATAAAACAAGAAGGAAGGAAGGTAAAACAAATGAAACAAAAACAAAGGAGTAGGTTGAGGAAGAAAGAAAAAAGAAATCACAGAAGGAAAGACTGAAAATGGTAAAAACAGAAAAGGATGAAGGCTGATAGAAGAAAGAAAATGAAGAAGCAGAAGGAAGGAAAACAAGGGGCTTCATGTGCGATTCAAATCATCTCGCAGAGAAGAAGAAAAGAAGAAGAGGACAGAGATGTTTGACAGGCAAGAGAAATGGGGGGAGGAAGGAGAGAAAGAGGAGCAGTGGGAGGGAGTGATTAATGAAGGAGGGAGGAGGAGAAAGAGAAGAAGGCATCCGTCTGTCCATCTATTGTGGAGAACCAGGAAGAAAGAAAATAAGACGCCGAGAAAGACAGAAAGAACGAAGGAGAGACAGACTTTTGCTTTAAGAACACAAAAATAAAAGTCAAACAACAGACGAAAGAAATTCCTTGCATACAGATTCTGTCATAAATCTTCTTCCACTTTCTCTTGCTTTCTTCCACAAGGTCAAAGGTCACTGGCGGCAAGATAACATCACTGTCCTGCAGAAACATCACACGCATCTGTGTCCAATATTAAACTTAGAGCTGATCTGTCATGCGCACAAAAACTGTTGTGACTAAGAAACCAAACTGTAGGAACACCACACCCCGACCGTGATGGAAAGATAACGCAACTCTGTTTTTTTTTATTTTCTGAAGTCGTTTCCTTCAGTTTGTCAGTTGTGACTTGTAAAAACACTGGATTTCCAATGGGAGTTCCTTATTGGATATCTGGATGTTTGCCTTACAGGAGGCAGCTGATGTTTTGCCTTGTTTGTGTTGGGTGATATTTAGCAAGAAGCAAAAATAAAGTCGAAGATAACTAAACTGAAACAGTCTAAAAACTATAAAACAATCCTGTTAGGTTTGGAGAGACTAAATCAGGAATCCCCTCCATGTTTTCAAACTGAGCGGAGCACTTTTAGTGTCACCCTCTGACCCAGGCTAAAGAAAATACTCCTGTCTCTCAGGACCCTCCAGAAAATAGATCGCGGCCTATTTCAGGGTCATGAGCCACACATTGAGAATCGTGTACTATAGGAAGACCAGCCGCTTCCAGCAGGATGTAAACAAGACATTTTAATACTTTTATTTATGTTTTATTTTACAACAGGTTAAGTTCAGCGTGATGCTGTTCAGGATCCCTGTGCAGGAAGCAGAACGACCTGATGAGTGCTGTGATGGAGGGAGAGGCCACGAGGTTTCTGCGGCTGTGCTGCTTCACAGGATCTTTCACCACATCTTTAATCTGTAACAGCTCGGGAGGTTAAAGGAAAACCATTTAAATCAGGGATCCTGATTAATGGAGAAATACTTTTAGTTTTTCCTCAAAGTTTCTATTAACAATCAGACAACAGATAAACAAATGAGATGTGTGCACGATTCACGGGTACCAGCTTCTTTATCCTTTACAGTTTAGGTTTTTAGAGAAAGAAACTGTTTTGGCTTTAGACTGATTTAATCGGGTGTTCCTCAGGGCTCCTGACTGAGACACTTTTTCATTGAGATATTACGTTTAACCTAAAAATTTCTGTAGAACATGAAGCTTCTTAAAACTGTCTCACGATTCAAACCCAGAAGTTTTGAGTTAAGTTGAGCTTCAACTTCTGTTTAATCTCAAATTTAATGTGTTACAGAAAAAAACAAAGAAAGCGTTTCACCAAGGATCCACCCTGCTGAAGGTCTGACCATCTATCTGTCTGTCCATCTACCCGTCTATCAGTGTATGTGTAGCAGTATTGTTGATGTTAACACAACCTCAGACAGACTGATAATGGAGCAGCTGGAGCATGAAATCACATAGAAAGACACACAGAGAGGGAAAGACAGATAGAAAAGGATGAGAGGACAGAGAGAGAGAGAGCATGGGGACACAGAAAGAGACAGATAAAGAAAGAGGGGGACGAAATAGACAGATATGATAATATACAAGTACAGAGAGAGCTAAAAAAAACAGAGGAGAGAGAGAAAAGAGAGAGAGAAGTGGGGGTTGCTGGCATGGGCGAGAGAGTATGACACAGGGTCAATATGAGAGAGAGAGAGGGCGAGCAAGATGAAGAGAAAGAAGTGGGGGAGGGCGAGACACACGGAGAGAAAGAAACAGACACCAAATTCATTGTTTTCATTGTCTAATTCGAACCACAGAGAGGGAGAGGATGGAGGGATGGGGGAGCGGAGGAAAGGGGGGGAGGTGGAGAGGAAGAGAGAAAAATGAGGAGGAACATGAGACGAGTTGAGAGATTCACACACATTCCTGCTTCAGACTGAAGTTTGAGACTGGAAACGAAGCGATCCGAGGAAAAAGTGGAGTCCTCGGAGCAGCTGAGTCCTGCTGCGACCCTGATTTCAGCTTTCAAAACTTTTCCATCGCCGTGTTTACTTACACTCCAATAATTCAATTATAAACACATTAAGACTCTTATTATTTCAACTCTCATGTAAACACCTTAACCAGCTTATCTTATTGGATTTAGTGTCACTCCAGCCAAAATCTGCCTTTTCAGTATAAAACACTGTTGGATTCAAAGACTTGAAATCAAGAGGTTCAGCATCCGGCTAACAATAAATAATCATAAAATTAATAATAATAAAAAGTCATACATTAACAAATAAAAAATAAACTTGTGAGTTCTCAAACAAACTGTGTCTAAACTAGAAACATAACTTTGTCGTTTTTGTGCGACGGCGTCTCGTTGCCCATCGGCACGATCACACGTCACGCTGCGACAAGTTTTGAAAACAAGTTTTGAAAACAGTGAATTGAACTGTTCCCACTTTTCTGGTACTTTTATTGGTATAGTTTTATTGGTTTATTGTTCGTGGTGTTAAGCTGCATGAGTTTCCTCACGCAGGTGCTTCAAACTATCTGAGGCTGTAAATGCTGAGGTACTTGTACCTGTAAACAACATTATGAAATAAACATAATGAACACAGCAGATGTGGATTCTGCTCCAGAGCTGCTTTGAAACCTGACACAACACTGACGTCGTTACTCATCATGTGCACAGTCATCTCCAAATCTCCGTCAATTATTTTTCCCTTGAATAAAATAAAGCAGTTTGTAAACAGACACCTGATTCACAGGTGATTGTGTCTAATAAAATGCAACTGGCGACTCCAGCACAGGTTACAGGCTCCAGTCAAGCCAGTTTCCTGGTGACCGCTGTGCACTCAGCCTCTGCCTGAGTCCCAGGCTGAGGCTAAATTTACTCAGTGTGGGTTACATGCTGGAAAAAAGGTTAAGAGCTCCTGATATAGGCTGAATAAACACGCATGGCCTTTATTTCTGCTCCAACTGCACTGACTCTTTTTAAGAATGGTTCTGTATTTATCCAGGAAAATGTTTCATGAGCATGTTTACACTCATTTTTAACGACTTCCTGTTGCACGTTCTCACACTCCCACACGTTCACAGCCACAGTGTGCTGTTAGGCTGCTACACTGCAGGCCGTACTGTAAGCTGGGGGGTCAGTGCCTTGCATAATGGCACACTGGTGGTGTTTATTAAGAAGCGGGAGGACGTCTGTAGTGTTTCTCCCCATTGTCCTGCTCTGGGTTTCAGTTTGATTCTCGATGGGTAACAGGCAGCACGGTCTCAAAATACAAACTGCAGCAATTAAAGATGAAAATCACGGTTATCTGTGTGAAAGGGTTTGTTCTAACGATGACCAGCTTCCTGTGAGCTTCAGTTCACCGCTGAAAACACTGACTCAAAAAAAACTAAGCAGTGAAACAACTGTAGCTGCTCTGCATGAACACTGTAACCGTAGAAACGACTACAGTATATGAACACTGTAACCATAGAAACGACTACAGTGTATGAACACTGCAACCATAGAAACGATTGAGGCTGACATCCACACTACACTGCATCAAAGCCGTAACCATGGAAACAACCGTAGCCAGGGTCCCCGCATGCTACACTGCTCCTACCGTTGCTAGGGTCCAACGGTTCTGCAGCATGGATGTAATATGTGATTAAATCCACAGTCGTTAACTTTTTAAGTTCAACCATTCTGGGATAAAGTACCAGATACACATGAGAAAACATTGGATTACGAAGATGTCCTGTTTGCTCATGCTGCTGCCGCTACCCTTAAACCGCTGGACGCCGTCTGAACCACGACACCAGACCAAACTCCAGCTCTGAACTGCTCACAGTGTCTCATAAAACTACTCATCAAGGTAGCTTTTATAAAACACATGCACGAACTGATGACTAACAAACACAAAAAACTGCTCGACACTAAAAACTTTCCATCTGATGACAAACATCAGAACTCTACTGCAGAATCGACTAAATTCACGATATGAAACTGCTAAAACTGTAAAAGCTGGAGACACAAACACTGCACAGGACAGAGAGACGGCAATATAAAGGAATAACAAGAGGACATGGACGTGTAAAATCATATAATTTAACTGGAACAAAAACAAAATAAAAACATTTCATTCACATTCAGAGTCTGGATGTACTTTTCCAACAAAACACACACATCCCTCACACAGTAGTTGTTGCTTACATAGACGTTCTCTGTGTCCTGTAAACTGCAATAAACCCAAACACACACACAGACACACCGTAAATCTCGCCATAATACGCCCTCTGAGTGTACGTGTGTGTTTGTATGTGTGTATGTGTATGTGTTTGTGTGTCTGTGCCTCTGTGTGTGTGTGTGTTTTATAGGTGTTGTAAATTTGGCTGCCGGCGTTGTTTTTATCAGCATATTCGCAAGCTGTTTAGCCAACGGTGCAGATGTCACTGTTACGACCACACACAAACACACACACACACACACACACACACACTACACATATCAAGCAGAGCAACACACATAAAGAAGTTGAAGAGAGAGAAACATGTACACAGACACACACACACACACTATTTATACAGCGTGGTATGTGTGTATAATCCTATCTAAATTCACCTGGTAGCGTGTGCATGTGTGTGTGTGTGTGTAGGTCACACACGTGTGAGCCGACCCACCATTTGCATCTGCCTGAGTAAGCCGGTATGATTTTTTTTTTTTTTTTTTTTGTGAGTGTTTCTAAACGTATGCGTGTTCGGTGTGCATGAATGCAAGTGTGTGAAGGTCAGCACAAGAGTATGTGTGTGTTTGAGTGTGTGTGTGTGTGTGTGTTATTTGATTAATGCTGAGAACCGTGGAGTGTTTAGAAAGAGGTCGCGACCTTTCAGCTTCCATTCAATCAGACAGGGAGAGAGAGAGAATACCTCTATCCTCTCTTTTCTAACCTCGCTCTCTCTTCTGGCTTTTTTCTTGCCCCTTGAGAATCTGATAAGGCTTAGTCAGCACACACACACACACACACACACACACACACTCACACACACACACACACACACACACACACACACACACACACACACACACTCACACACACACACACACACACCAAATGCTAATAAACTGAGCTCCTTATTTACCTGTGCAGTGACCACACGCTTCATGGCCCAAAGTATGTGGACACCCCTGTCGTTTTGATTGATGCTTTATTTCACAGCAGTGAAATCTTAATCGTGTGCTTCGACATGACAACGTCCACCTGACAGCATCAGGTCCAAACACCTAAAACAACATGTGTTTACGATAACCTGAGGAAGAACCTCCGTGCGCTGAGTGGATTACGTCTGAGGCAAAGTCTGCTGATTATTTTCTCTGTTAACCAATTAACAGTTGTGAAAATTGTCGATCAGTTTCCCAAAAACCCAGAGTGACATCTTTGTTGTCCATGACTCAAACACATTTAGTTTCCAATGATATAAACAAGCTGAGAAAAAGCTGAAAGTATTCACAGTAAAGAAGCAGGAACCAAAGAATAATTTACATTTAAAAAAACCAAACAAACAGATGCTTGAATGATTGATCACAATAATCGTGGATTGATTTTCTTTTCAATGAAATGATTCAGCTTTAGATTCAACCTGCTGGCTGATACCTGCAAGCGATAAAGTTACTGTTACCGTGAACTTTCCATTGTATTATAAACCACTGCGCAGTGTTTAAAACCCATGGATCTGTTACTCAAAGCAGCCCTATCATTACCTGAAACAACACGCCCACACCAACAAAGCCTCTTTTTTTTTTTGTAAACAGGGGAATGATCTTGTGGCTGAATCCCTGTGACCAGGTGTCCCAAAATCTGCTGGAAAACCAGAGGAGCTGAGGTCGCTCTCGCAGATTAATGCCCAACACATGTTCTTCTAATGTTCAGGTGTACGCATTCTTTTGGCCATGTAGCGTAGCGCTCGCTCTCTCCGTCTGCTTTCCCCTGATCTTGTCTTTTTCTGAGTCAACACTTTCTTTTTTCCTCTCTTTCTCCCATGTCATCTCTTTCCCTTCCTCCTCTTCCTCCCCTTCGTCTCTCCTCCACTATCTGTTAATTTGCTCTCCATCTCTCTCTCCTCTCTTTGAACCTCTCTTTTAGCCCCTGCGGCCCCAGCCAATTACACACTGTTTGTCCACCCGTTTTCAATAAAACACTGCTTCCCTCCCTCCCTCCCTCCCTCCATTCCTTCCCCTCCTTTTTTTCTGTTTTCCTCCCCTCTCTCGCTCTCCCCCTCCGTCCACCCCCGACTGGTTCCGTCCACTCCCGTCTTCCCTCTCCTCCACCTCCGCCCTCCCTTCGTTCTCTTTTTTCATTTTTAATTAACTTCTTTTGTAACTTGGAAGCGACCCCCCTCCTTCAACATGCCTCTTGCACTCCCACACTCGCTCCGTCTTTCTCACAAACACACGCACACACTGAAACACACTCGTCTGTGTGAGACTTGGCCTTCGTCTGTGCACACAAACTCACATGTAAATGGGGGTTAAACATGCTATTTACATATCAATTACAGGCAGACACCGAATCAATGATTAATGCGGGCTCAGATTAGCAGCAGGACGGCTAGTTTCACTGCTATCTGCTGGTGTTTAACCGCCGTGTCCGACCACTTACACATTTTAGACTTTGGATTGAGATTTGAAGGATTTTTATTTAAAGTAAAGGGATTCTGATTACTTTCAGTCTTTGCACCACTGACTTGCGTCCGTTTGTATCAGCACTCCTAGATTAAGTGCTACGTGCTGGGAAGATTAGCGGTTTTCAAGTAACTCTCTGAATTTGGATTGTGTGTTTGTGTCGATAAACTGTGGCAGTGTGAAAAGAAAACACGATATGAAATATGTGACATCAGGAATCAGACATATATCAAATTCAAGGTTTGAGATTAGAGTTACAGATTTATTTATTTTAACTGAGTAGATGAAAAAAAATCCCAGCTCTGTTTAAGAAAGTGAAAATAGTCTGGTTAACTCAGAGACCAGTCGACCAGTTAGAAGCATAAAAAGTGGTTAAACTGGACCATTTGGCTTTTAAACACACATTTACTAAAGCAGACCTCTGTGGTATAAACTGGCCACCATCGTAATTAAAACCCAGTTAATGAGTGAGCAGTATGTTGGTCTTTATGTGTGACGGCTCTACGTTTCTCTGTGCTTTCATGTTACAGTAGCTTTTATTGGTTTGACTGTGCTTTTATGTCCGTTTGCAGGAGGTGATTTTACCGGCTTTGGCTGCAGTTTCATTTTACTTTATTATAATCCTGCAGCTTCTTCACGTGTTTTTCACATGATGCAAAACATTTTTTGTTTTTTTATTCTGTGGACTATTCAAGTATCCACTGTCAACATGAGACTGAACACATTAAACTTTTTTTGTATGCTTTGTGTTATTTTATATTCTATATTTATATATTTTTTATATATTTAACACAATGGAGGAGACAAAGGTCATGTATGATGTCTAACATTAAAAAAACCTGCTAATTCTCCAGCACGTCCACCATCACTTTGTTTTATTTCATCATTTCTTCTCGTTAGTTCTTGTGTGTTCTTAATATTTTCAACTTTCTACTTTTGCTTCAAGGTCTTTACTGTTTTTCCAACGTGTCTGTGAGGTTTTACTTGATTATTAATGAGGAAATTTTTATTGTTTAATTAAAATGAAAGATGATCCGAACTAGCAGCCAGAAACAGAAACAGAAACAGAGATGAGGTACAGGAATCACTGTTAACTACAAAAAGTTAGTTTTTAAAAAGTGGAAGAGAAATATCGTCTTTGTCTTTTCTAACTTTTTCAGGAAACTCTTGTGACTTTGATGTCACACTAAACAAGACTCCCTCCATCCATCCGTCCTTCTGTCTTCTTTGGTACCTGTCCCTTTCTCTCTTATAAAAAGATGGAGTGCAATGATTTATTGGTGACACCAATATGTCAAAAATAGAAAGGAAAGAAGAAAAAAAACAAGGAGAAGGTGAAAAGAGAAAGAAAAATAGGAAAAAAATGAGAATCCAAAAAAGAAAAAACAAAAAAGAAAAAGTGAGAGAAAATAAAACAAAAGACGAGAAGATGTGCAAACTAAGACCAACTTCAACAGTTGCATTGACAAAAGCATGGACACCCACCCCACACACACACACACACACACACACACACACACACGCACACGCACACGCACACACACACACACACACACATATATAGCACAGAGGGTTTTCTTGACAGCGAAGCGTGTATTGTTGCATTGTTTCCTTTGAGTAGAAAATTACAGTGGACCGGATCACTTCAATGACAAGCTATCAAAACGACAGCATGTATGCCCGCACACACGCGTACACACACGTACACACACGTACACACAACACGTTTACACACAAATGTACCGTGCTGCTACTGAATGACAAGCTCATAGCTGCAAAAACAATGTTTTCAGATATTCACATTAGGAACTCTCTCCCTGCTGTGAAAACTGCAAACTGAGGACACAACAAAGACGTTTAGTGGTTAAAGAAGAAAAAACACAAACCGCTTTTATGCTAATACACAGGTGCCTGTAAGTTTAATAAGTCTGTTTTTTTTTAAAGATGAACTATATGAACTCGTTTCAAAATGTGTCCCTGTCTTCTGATTCTACTGTACAGGAAAAACTATAAAGCCAGTGGACCAAAACAATGCCTCCAGGGGAGAAGCAGGTGGACAGGAAGCAGCAGGGGATTGTGGGAAATGTGGTCTTATTGTAACACAAAAACAAGCACCACCTCCTCCGTGTGATCAGTTCTTATATCCAATGGCAATTAAACGTTTGTGGATAAAATACTCTACATACACAATAATTGTGTGTTTACAAAGTTCAGTTTTTTGGTGAAACAGTAGAAACGCTGAGTTTTACACAGACTGTGAACTGTGAGGTGAAATGAAGAGAAAAAAAAAAATATATATATATATATAAATATGATTTTGATGATTAAGTTGTCATACTGTCTTATTCTTAACTTTATTTTGTGAACACTGTTATAACTTCATTTTCTTGTTCTCAGTCTCTTCATATGTAAACAAAAGAAGAAACAACAGGAGTTTGGAAAGTTGGCACTGGAGTGAAGCACTAACATGTTTGTTTGCTCACACACACACACACACACACACACACACACACACACACACACACACACAGACACACACACACACACACACACACACACACACACACACACTCCCACGGCAGTACAATGATGAGAACCTCTTCCTCCATAAACGTCTCAGTCAGTTTAACCACTGTTATTATTCTAATCATGATGACATGTTTTTAAATGGATTATTATACGTTTTCATTAATAACACGCTGTCTGGGAAGGATTTTTGACGCGCGGGGTGGTGGTGACGGACGTGCACACACACACACACACACACACACACACACACACACTGTACATAGGCAACAACTTAAAACACACACACACACACACACACACACAAAAGCCACACATGCATAAAAAGAAAAAGAAAAAAAAGGAAATATGTGCAATAATAAGGAAAAAAATTAGTTTTAAGATTTTAAAACAACACACAAACACACACTTACATGTTCCTGACATGTTTTCACACTGCTAATTACAAATTACACGAAGTTAAAGTTTTTGTTAATAACACGCTGTCTGGTAAAGTTTCTGTATGACGAGGACACTGGTGGGCGACACACACACACACACACACACACACAGATATGCATGTATGCTCTTGTCATGTTTTTAATTGATTTCAGCTATAATTATTTTTGTAATAACACACTGACACACGCGCGCTCTCCCTCATTCTCTCTCGTCTGTGCGTCGTGGCGTTTTAAAAATGGATGATCGTTTTATTTTTTTCCTGTTTTTATTAATGACACGTTGTCTGTAGGCAAGGACACACACACACACTCACACACACACAGAAACACACACATCACCTGTCATCCCCCCACTGCCCTCTCTTTACCCTCTCTCAGCTCCTCCTCTCTGTCCTCCTTTCATCTCCTCCTTCGCCTCTGACCTCCTCCTCCTCCTCTTCTCTCTCTCTCTCTTTGATATTGCAGTTTGTGGATGCCGATCGCTCTAAACTGTAAATCTGTCGGTTGCGTCTCGGGTGCGCACGCACACACACGCACACACACACACCTCTGACAAGCTGTCACAATAAATAGACAGATAAGACCAGGTGGAGGAAGAGGAGAGAGGGAGGGGTAAATCACAAGAAGATTGAATAAGAGAGGGATGGGAGGGAGGTGGAGGAGAAGAGGAGGGGATGAACAGTGAGTGGGTGAGGTGAGGAGAGGAGAGGAGAGGGGAGGGTGGAGGATGAGTGTGTAAAGAAGAAAGGAAAGGAAAGGAAAGGGAGGCTTGAAGAAAAAAGGAAAAAGAAGTAGAGGAGACCAGGGAGGAGAGGAGAGCCTGACCCGAAGGATGGACGAGAAAAGAAAGGAGCAGGGGGAGGAGGAGGAAGAGTGGCAGGAGAGACAGAACAATGAAAGAAAAAGGAGTGAGAGTGAGGGGAGAGAATGGGCAGATGGACCAAAAGATGGAGAGAAGAAAAGAAAGGAGGAGGGAGAGGGAGACGAAAAAGGATCAAGAGGAAAGGATGGAAAGAAGAAAAAGAGGAGACAGAGGGAAGAACAAATGGACCAAAAAGGACGAAAGAAAGGAGGAAGCAAAAAGGAAGAGGAGTGAGGATGGGCAGGAGGTGAGGAGAGGACGGAAGGAGAGGAAGGAAGGAGATGACATTTAGAGAGTTTAACTCATGAAAAAAAAAACCAGGAAGTGGAAAAAAAGAAGTAAATAGAAGGAGAAAAAGAGGAAAGAGGTGCAGGAGGGAAATTAGAGAGAGGAGAAACGAAGAGAAAGATGAGGAGGAGCAGGTGAAAAGATGAGCAGAGGAAAGAGAGATGAAAGCAGGAGGAGGAGGAGGAGGGATGGAGAGATTACCTGGTGAACGAGAGGAAAAGCTGTTGTGACACTCCCTAATGCGATTTCTAAACCAATCTGCTAAGTGCACCTAAGAGACTGTGTGTGTGTGTGTTTAAGTGTGTGTGTGCTCACGGGCATCAAATAATCTTGTTGCAGACAACACCCTCCTCCCTCCTCCCTCCCTCCCTCCTTCCCTCCCTCCCTCCTTCACCTCCCATCCCTCTGACTGTCTCTGTCACCTGGATTACGTCTCCATTACGCCGCCTTATTTGGAAAACTTCATCTTTTTCTTTGGGTTTTTAAACTTTATTTACAGCATATTTCAGAAACAGCCTCGTGCGTCGCGTTCAGCACTGATGAGGAAAACTGCGCTTGACGAAACGATGGCGGAGGTCTGCGTAAACGTGGGAAGGAACTTTCACCATTAGTGAGATTGGTTTTTTTTTTAGAAATGCTGAGGTCTAAACTCAACATGGCCGCCCCCTCGCATTTTCTGACAAAACATCCAAAAACCAAAAATTCTCTGCCGCTGACGCTGAATTAGCATCTTCAACAGAGGCAAGCGCCAAACATGGAACAACAACACGAAGGTGACGAGCTGCGTAAGTGATACAGCCCTGCTCTGATTATTATTTCACCGGTGGCAGTTAAAGTTTCCTGGGCTGTTCAGGTTGGCGTGACAGTATCTGTGCATCCCCGGGACATCTGTCTCACCTGAGCAGGTGCTGCCAGCAGCTGTGCTAACGTTAGCTGCAGTTAGCCACACACAGGTCTCTCACACCGTGTAGATAAAGGATGAACATGTCCAGCACCTTGGGTCTGATGTAATGTGTGAGTTTCACTATGAGGAAAAAAAAACAAAACGGTGTATTTCAGAAACTGTTAACGATTAACAGCTGATCGTTAACGTGTCCCACTATTGATTAAGGAAATCTTAAAATCTCTCTCTCTCTCTCTCTCTCTCTCTGTCCCAGTCAAGGTCTCTCGCCCCCTCCTTTTCGACACCGTCTCTCTCAAAAGTTGGAGACTGAAGCAGCCTTTGTGAAACATTATCTATTTCCCAACACACACACACACACACGCTGACCTGCCTCTCCCCTCTTGCTGTTTTGTTCAGCCCACACCCACACTACACACACACACACACACACACACACACACACACACACACACACACACACACACACACACACCCACACTACACACACACACACACACACACACACACACACACACACACACACACACACACAGGGAGAGAGGATCAGTTCTTTTCCGTGGTGACAGAGGGTCATATTTCTCTCTTTGATCTTCACCTCTCTCTCTCTCCCTCTCTCTCTGTGATCCTTCACTCTCTTCTATTTGTTTTCATCCGGAAAACAGAGAGAAGAAGAAGAGAGAGAGAGAGAGAGAATCTTTCCTCTCTGTCTCTCGCCCCGGCCTGTTGGTAGGTTGGTAAGTGAAGCATGAAACCGCCTCCTCTGCCCCTGAGACACGTCGGCTCGCAGCCACCACGCTGCTGGATGGAAAAACGTAATAAAAATCAAAGTGTGCACAGGATGTGAGGAACCTCCTCAGTTTACATTAAGACATGTTAGTGATGATCCACGATGAACTGAGCTGTTGTACAGTGCAGATACACGTTATAGCACAGCCAGCGACCAGAAAACAGAAGTATTCTTTATTCTGATTTTGGGGAAGTTTTAAATAAAAACTCTTTCAACCTTAAAATATGATATATATATAAATATATATATACAACAAGCAGCAGAGAGCGTACGGGAAACAGACACAGGCTAAAACACTGGTCATGTTTTCTATATAGATTTAAAACCTTTTGTCTAAAATAAACAGAAGAAGTGAAGGTAAACGTCCCCACAACGCAGCACACAGGGATAAGATTCAGAATTCACCTGATTCACCAGCCGTTCAGCTAACCTCAAACATTTACACACGCAACTAAATTATTTTCATTACTGATTAATCGTTAATGTCTATAAAGCATCTGAAAATAGTGAAAAATGTCCATCACAGCATCCTAGAGCACAAGGTGTCCTCATCAAATGTCCCGTTCTGTCCTAAATAATCAGTTTACTATAAAATAAGCAGCAATTAAAATGCATGGAGGCATTAAAATGTTAAAATGTCCTCACTCTGATCAATTAATCGATTAATCTTCACACGTCTACAAATAAACTATGAAAGGAATCGATGTTACAGTGCGGAGGCTCGGTGAAGAACAGCTGGTTACAAACAAAACAGAACTTTAACTCTGTGTTTTTGTTATTGACTGAAAATTGATCATCACCGATCAGATGTCTGATTAATGGACTGTGTTTAGACGGCGTGTGATTGGCCGCTGCCTGGCTGTTAACACACACACCTTCACGCTGCAGCGAGGTGACCTCAGCTCCCCGCCGGCCAACGCTTTAACCTTTATCAATTAACCAGCAGCACAAAGCGGAGCTGAAAGCAGACACACACTCACAAACACACACACACACACACACACACACACGAAAACCTGCAAAATACACACTCACTAACAGAAACAGTACACAGGAATATCAGCAAGACACACACGACAACGACGACACACACGGAGAGACAGGCGCATACAGGCGTTTATGAACACTACCGCAGACTTACACACACACACACACACACACACAGATGAAACCCGACCCAGTGTGACAACTGATAGCTCTGTTTGTGCTTGCTAGAAAGTCACACACACACACACACACACACACACACACACAACATACCTCAGCCAGAAGGCAAAACAAGTGACCGTGTTTCAGTGTGTGTGTGTGTGTGTGTGTGTGAGTGTGTGTGTGTGTGTGTGTGTGTGAGTGTGTGTGTGTGTGTGTGTGAGTGTGTGTGTGTGTGTGTGAGTGTGTGAGTGTGTGTGTGTGTGTGTGTGTGTGTGTGTGTGTGTGTGTGTGTGTGTGTGTGTGTGTGTGTGTGTGCATGTTTTACAAACCACTGTGCTCCATTAAAAGAACTTAATGCCCCATGTAAAAGAATGAAAAACACCAAATTGATGCAAGGAGCTCATGCTGAGTGTGTGTGGACGTTGTTCTGTGTGCGTGTGCGTGCGTGTGTGTGTGTGTGTGTGTGTGTGTGTGTGTGTGTGTGTGTGTGTGTGTGAGGCTGCAATGCTTCAACAAACCAAAACGACTTTGCTCCCCCTGTGTTGCAGACAATGACTCTCCCATCATCTGTACGTGAATGTTGCTGTTTCTTTCTGTGTGTCTGTGTGTGTCTGTGTGTGTGTGTGTGTGTGTCTGTGTGTGTGTGTGTGTGTCTGTGTGTGTGTGTCTGTGTGTGTGGGCTCTAACAGCCTGTCGTGATAAGGAGAGCCGAGAATAACACTCCGACATCAGCAACCCTCCCTCCTGTCGCTCACTATCGATTCCTCTCTCTCTCACACACACACACACACACACACACACACACACACACACACACACACACACACACACACACACACACACACACACACACACAGACACACACACACACACACACACACACACACACAAAACCAAGGAGGTGACGAGGAAGAAGAACAACCTCTGCCTCTGCTGCTCAGAACAGAACAGCTCAGTGGTTTGTTAAAAACCTTTCATATTACTGACTTCACTAACAACAGAGGAAACAGAGACAGTCTTCAGTTAAACATGTCCATGTCCCACAGGTCAGCTGACCATAAAAAAAAACCCTGTAAAATTTACTAACAGGAAAACACACAATTCACCACATACAGTATATAAACAGCAGGATCTCAGTCTCGTTGTCTATATGTTGATTTTCTCAACAACCGCTCATCTGAGAACCCGAGAAATCGAGGTGTGGACTGATATTTTTTGGATGAGTGGTTCAAAATTAGCACCAAATCACACTGTTCTTTCTGGGAGATTATCATGAAACGTTCTACCCGGAAAATAAAGTGTTACCAAGTCATCAGCAGTAAAATCTGCTAATCTTTGTGCAAATAAAGACGTTTTTACCTTCAAGAGAATCATGTTTAAGCAAAGAATGAAGTGTAATTAGTTTGTTTACCTTTTAAAAAACTTTCCCAAAGAGAAGAGAATCGCACCCACATCACACAGCATTTGTCCGAGCATGCACATGGTGCTCTGCGAAGGTTTCAGGCACTTCAGATGTTTAGATTCTTATCCATCACGCAGTACCGTCAGGGAGGCGTCTCATCGGTCCCAGATTCATTCTGTTGCATGACAACGAGAGGAACAAGGAGTCCTGGCAACAGATGGCCTGACCCCCACTGAGCCCTGATCTCAACATCACGGAGTCAGGCTGAGAACACATGAAGAGACTGGTTAGAGCAAAGGTTTTATTTACTCCTGCAAAACTGAGAGGATGTCTCCCAGATGCTGCCGGTGGAGTGCCGTACAAATTCAAATCCAGATCTCTACTTTCTGCACCACTTCCAAAAGCCGCGTGAGCAGCTCGACAAACCTGAGCGGCCTCCAAACAAACTTCTCTACGCAGGAATAAAGAAGAACTTGTGGGGACCTGGTGTGAGAAATGACCTTTGACGCTGGAAGCTTATTTTAAAGTCTGCAGCACACAGCGCTGATGTCACCTCCTTTAAATAACTCATATTTAATTTTCCATCTTTAGCAGGATGTGTGGGAACTTTGTACGGCCCACATTATTTCTCATTTTTGTTAAGCAGATACTTAATGGTTGCAGAAAAGGACATCAAGAGCACTTTGAATTAAAAAAAAAAAAACATTAACATATACTGTAATAATGTAATACTGACCAAAAATGTGGGTATGAGTGATCAGTGCTTTTACACAGCGAGAGGCCGACCGATGCAGGATCCCAGAGCCAGAGTCTTTTTCTTTATTATTTTTTTCAGTATTTAATTTTTGCTTTCTTTTCCCAGAGAATCATGTCGAGAGAGAGAGAGAGAGGGCGAGAGACCATTAGAGAGAGTGGGAGAGAGAGAGAGAGGCATTAGAGGAATGTCAATATGATTGGAGAGAGAGGAGTATGTGTTCGCTGTGTGTTCAACAACAATAGCTCTCCAGCCGTGTTGTTCCATGCGCATTCACCATTCACATGATCCATTATTACCCCTGACATGTACCGCTGTGTGTGTGTGTGTGTGTGTGTGTGGAGTGAGAGAGGGAGAGAGGGAGAGAGAGAGAAGACAGGGTGATTGAGATGAAGAGACAGAGGAGAGGGAGGTGAAAGACGAGGATGAAGAAGAACAGACTGAAATACACCACTGATTTTGTGTGTGTGTCTGTGTGTGTGTGTGTCTGTGTGCGTCTGTGTGTGTGTCTGTGTTCATAGAAAAGAAACAGATAGGGGAGAGAGAGGGTGAGATAAAGGGAGAAAGTGAGACTGGGTGATAAGAAGAGTCAAAAATAGCAAAAGACTAAATAAGAGAAGAGATGGACAGAAACACAAAGAAAGAGAAAGAGAGGAAGAAATGACCCTGTTCTTCAAAAACAGGGAGAGGGCCGAACATTTCACGCTCAATAAACTGTAGACCAGTGTGTGTGTGTGTGTGTGTGTGTGTGTGTGTGTGAGAGAGAGTGTGTGTGGTCAGCTAAAAAACAGAGGTCACTCCCCAACAATCCACCGACTCCACAGCAACACAACACGCTGTTAATGATTCGCCGATACGGAACAACTTCCACCTCCAACTATCAATCGCTTCCATCTTTCCACGAAACAAAAATAACCAAACTGAAACCGAGTCCGGGCGAAGACGTCGACCGGCCTTCCCACCGCGGCCCCGATGTGAAATTCCAGGATTTTTCAAGGAGTTTCCAGAAATAATTCGAAGCACTTCCATGAACCTAAACATGTCCCTTTTTTATTGATGTTGTTTTTTCCTGCCTGGAAAAACTGCGACAAATCTGTGAAAGTAGCGAGTGTGTTCATAAAAACAGGGGTTTCCAAAGTCGCACACTGTGGTAGTATGGAGTCGGAGTATGCCGAATTAGCTCTTAGCAGTTCCTGTTTGCAAAGTACCCGTGGATGTACAGACAACTGTCACCGGATTCATCTGATGCTGAGGAAAACTTCAAAATCCCAAGATTCTCAGGCAAGTTCTTTTTCAGCAGCGTCCTTTTTTCTATGATTTCAACTGGAGTATTTGCGGACATTTACTCAGGATGGACATGGGACGTAATAACATCCCTAGAAAGTGTAAGTGACACTGAATATAAACATATGTGCATCATGTCTCCGTGTTCAGATTTGACTGAGTTACGAGTCAGAGAAGGTTTGATTTTCAACACAAGTTGCAGCAATCAGGTGCTGCAGGTACCTTCATCGCCTAGGTGCTGGTAATCGGGGACAAATCAGTGGGCCACACTACACACACGACACAACTTCCTGTTGTTTTCTGAACACCTGCTTCATGTCTCTCCCTCTGATGTGAACCCCTGGTTCTTCCTCCTCCTCAGAGCAGAGCTGCTGCAAAAACAGGACATTGGTGTTGCTGCAGACTACACGCTTAATTGAGGCTTTTGGCTTTACTTTAAAACAAGGATCAGCAAAACTCAAACAAACTAGAAAGAGACAGAAAATTTCAGTGGATCTCTCGGTTTCCTGAATCTTCCTGTCTGGAAAAAAAACACCTTTATAAAATCCACGATATTCCAGAAATTCAATGACACTTTGGAGCTAAAGAAACGAGTCCAAAAACAGCAGCTTGTTTCCCAAAAAGGAAACAAAAATCTTCCACTACAACTAAATTTTGCTTTTACAAGACGGACAGTGTGTTCAACAAATCACCTGCACTGTTACTCAACAGGTCGTGTTTCTGTGCTGAAAACAAACAACTTGCTCTTTGCATTTCAGCTCTTTCACAGCTGCGAGATGAAAGAAGTGATTTGGAACATTTAGGACATTCAGAGCAACCTGAAATCTTTTCGTTTCCAGAGCAGTGTCAGGAAATGGAAAGTTTATTGTCACTACTGGCTTTCACAGCACTTATCTCATTTAACAAATAAAAAAAAAAAAAGTTTAAATCTAGAAGTACAGCCTGAACGAAGCAACCTGTTCAGAGTCGGTTCAGATAAAATGCTGTTAGCTCTCATCTCAGGTTATTTTCTCTTTAACATGTCCATTTAAAAAATAAAAACCTAAAATGGTGGAGACTCACAGGGCGTCACTTGGGTGTTTTAATTTGAAAGGTCGAAGCAGTCAGTTAAACAGAAACGGTGTGAACAAGCAGGTGACAGGTAGGCACACACACACACACACACACGACCGTTATACATAACGAGCATTAAAACACATTCTGTAAAGTGTCTGTTTACACACAAACACACAATAAAGCAACACACTCAATTTTTTTTGCTAAAATACCCCCCCCCGCCCCCCCCCCCCCCCACACACACACACACACAGACAGAAAAGCTCTTTTTCTCTCACACACTGGCCACAAACAGACTAACACTTGCATAAGCACACACACACACACACACACACACATTCACACTCACTGGTGAGATATAAAGTAATGGATTATGAGCATGATAAGCTTTTCCATAACTAAAGTCAACAGAATGAAGCTGCAGGTTGTTTGCTCTGAGTTTGTTTGCTGTCAGTGTTTATAATTTACTAAAACACTAAAATATTGGAACATGTGCCTGCTCCTTCAGCAGCAAGCACATAAACACAACACACACACACACACACACACAAAATAAAATAAGGAATTTGCTGATAACAAAACAGGAAGCCACGTTCAAGAATTTAACCACTAATCAAAAGTCACTGAGCCTGTAATAAATGTTTGTGTGCGTACCAACAAATATCTCCTACAACTTTCCTGTTTTCTAAAGGAATATCACACACACACACAGACACACACACTGAAAGAATTACAGTGATACTGCAGGTCTGTGCAGGCAGTGATATTAAATATTACAGAAAAATTAAGACTATGAGTGAATTCTTTATGTTCTCCCTTCAGTGTTTCCAAGAAAATGTGACTTAATCCAAACCCACTGCCTCCAAACATATACCAGGACCAGTAACACGCAGTGCGGAGCTGCTACCACAAACACATCGAAAGTCCCTGCACAAGTGATTTAAACTACACCCGAGTTAAACGGACACAGCGGAAATCCCCACTTTAATTACTGAGGTGTTATGGAAACGAAGCGTCGTTAAAAAAACACCGTGTTTTGCTTTGTTTTTCCACAAACATCGAGGTAAAGTCGCTAAAGTCGCTTTCACCGCCACAAACACACCGGGAAGTCGTTATGAAAATGAGAGCGGTCCGGACTCACGGACAGCGTCCGCTTTTCGGTCTGCGGTGCGGACTTTTAGGTGAAATCTTAAAAGTAAAAAAAAAGTGATTGAAGCTTTCACCGACCTGGCGCTGGTGCAGTCCTGGTACAGCGTCTCGAAGTCCTTCCTGGAGATGAGCTTGCAGCGGTTCACGCCGGGCTGGATGGCGCCGAGCCCCCGCAGGACGCGCACCTGCTCCACGGTGCACACCACCGGCGTGATGTCCAGCCTCTTCAGCTTGGTGTAGACGGTGTGCAGCCCGCCCACCAGGTGCTTCAGGAAGAGGTCGAACACCTGCGGGAGGCAGATGAGCTCCTGGCCGTCCACGTTGAAGCTGGCCACCTTCACGCCGTGCACCTCCACCAGCTTGCACTCGCTGCAAAGACCCGGGCTGGACGAAGTCTGTGCTAAGCCGGGGGAGCCGGGGGTCAGGCCGGCCGTGCTGATCGAGCCGAGTCCACCAAGAGGACCGAGAGCAGCACCGCCTCCGGACACAAGCGTGGCGGCGCCGCCGTTGCCCAAGCCGGCCAAGGCGCCCCCTGGTCCGGGCAGGAAAGCGCTGAGCATGCTGCTGGTGAGCCGCGGAGACGGGGACAGGGAGTGGGAGTGAGTGTGGGAGTTGGAGTTGGTGTGCGGGCTGGAGGTGCCGGTGGAGGCGACGGAGGTGTGGAGCGCGTCGGGGGCCGAGCGGTAGAGCGCGACCGGAGTTGGGGTGCCAGAACCCGGCGTGAGGAGCGGAGGGGAGCCGGGGAGCGACATGGAGGTGGTGGTGGAAGAAGTGGAGAGTGGTGAAGGGGCACACTCACTCTCTCCTTCTGTCTCTTCCTTTCACACACACTCACACACTTTCTTCTTCTCTCTCTTTCCAGTTGGGAAAACACTTGTGTGTCTTTGCTCCTTCACTTTTTCCTCTTCTCCTCTCGCTCTAATTTTCTTCCTCTCTTCCTCCACTCGCTCCTCTTTCTATCCACGGCCAGTTCTCAGTGTCGTTATCCCTGCGCGGAAAGCGGACTGTCCGGTCTGTGCGTAAAGGCGACTGGATCAGACTCCAGGTCAGCCCTCGTCCAGGCCCCGCCTCCTTCTCACATGACTGACAGCCACCTGAACCAATCAGAGACGACCTCATGCAGAACTAAAGATGTGATTGGCGAAGAAAGAAGGGGTGGACTTTATTACACACCACTGGTGTGTGTGTGTGTGTGTGTGTGTGTGTGTGTGTGTGTGTGTGTGTGTGTGTGTGTGTGTGTGTGTGTGTGTGTGGAGGGTATCGGTCAGATCTCTCGTTTTGCTGTTTCATAAACTTTCTCACGAGCTGCTTGATTCGCTAAGGGGAAGTTTTTATTTTCCTTCTTTTCTTTTTCTTTGTGTGTGTGTGTGTGTGTGTGTGTGTGTGTGTGTGTGTGTGTGTGTGTGTGTGTGTGTGTCTGTGCGCGCGCGTGTGAGTGTGTGTCCGTGTGCATTTGTGTGTCCAGTTGTGGCTCAAATGCGAGCTCTGGTGGCGAGAGGGGCTCACACACACACGCACACACACTGACCGCGGATCAGACTGCAGGTGGAGGAAACTGAGGCTTTCAAATAAGAAAGAGATGAAGTGAGAACGACGGATGAAAAGATTAATAAAAGAAAAGTATGAAAGAAAAGACTGGAAAAGAATAAGAAAAGTGATCATCACATATCACCAAAGAGAATTAACTGCATGTGTGTGTGTGTGTTTAAACAGTGAAATGGGATTGAGTGGTGTGGATTACACACACACACAGGGTTTTATAATCCCATGTAATCTCATTACGCTGAGAAACCCTGACCGAATGAAAGAGAGAAACAGAGAAAGACACACACTGAGTGAAAGAAAAAAGAGGGTGAGACGGTTAAAAACGTGTCTGACGTGCTCCTCGTTCATCTGAACAGGGAACTGATCTGTTCCACGCAGCGTGAAGAACCCAGCTTCCTACCACCTCCAGCTCAGACTGAGAGGGAGACAGGGGGTCAGCTCAGCTCACCCTGAGGGGCAGTGTAAGGCCACAGCACAAAGCAGTCGTCCAACACAACAACACAAACACAATCAAAACGGAAAACAAGGCTGAAAGTTCTTTTTAATGAGCTACTCCTCCTAAATATATTCAGCAATTATCTGTTTCTGTATCATTCTGATTGTTAGTGGGACAGTCTGCTGTTCATTGTGTTCATCATGTTCTGCTTCTGAGGGTCAAGGAGAAAAAGTAAAAAAGAAAAAGGTAAAACAAAGTAAGACAGAAAGAATTCAGAGATAAAGAAAAGAGTCAAAGAGACACGAGGGCACTGATTTGTCTCTCAGGACTAATAATGATCAAACTGAAGCTGGACTGGTGGAAGGAAGAGAGGCAGACAGAGAGAGATGGGGTCTTAGTGGAGGTGAATATCTCTCAGCGGGGTTATAATGACCGATATGAACTTGGAGTCGGACTTTGGGATGTAGAGAGTGAGAAAGGGAGGAAGAGGAGCAAACTCAGAGAGAGATGAAGAGGAGGGAGAGAGATAAAGCTGGGGGGGGGGGGGGGGGTGTGTGAGGAGAGGAGGAAAGAGGAGGTGACGAGAGAGAGGGAGAGGACAAAAGTGGAAAAACTTGTCTGCAAAATGCTCTTCATCCCCTGAGAGACAGACGGAGGAAGAGTCCGATGTTCTACACAAAAGGCCATTTTGACTTCTTTTTTTTTTTTCAGCCCATTAAATAACTCATCCTGCCACATGTCAGGTTTTTGTGTTGGCACAGATTGTCTCTGTGGATTAAAGAGCTGCAGCAGCTGCAGGAAAAGACACGAGAGAAGAAGACCTACCGTCACCTCCACGGATGACGTCACACCGCTCTGGACCAATCAGAAACAACATTGTAGAAGAAGAACCTGGAAAGAGCAAAAGTTTAATTCAGCGTATGAGTGTGGCCGACAGGAGTCAGACTTGAATCGAACATGTAACAGCAGACATCTTACGAGCGGATCAGTGTTACGTGTTGTACCTTTCAAACCTTCGATTGAGGAAAAACACGCGGTGAAATAAGGATGATGATAAAATGTGTTCTCTGGCAGCCGGTGCTGCAGCATCCAGCCTGGTGTTCCTCCTCCTAACGTCATCTCTGTTTATCACGCTGCTCCTCTGAAAGCCACATGAGCGACAGCAGGGAGGGGAAATAATGTCATTTATCAGGCAGGAGAAACTCCCAGGGCGGCTGCAGGATGTACAGTGTCACTTGACAATGATGTATGTTCGAGGAAAGTTACCTGGATTTAAACTGAACCAAAGGAGCTGATGGTAAAGTTTTACAGTGGTGTTTACAGCCTGAATCGACCGGGGATGTTGTACGTGACGTTAAAGAACCGTTTTTGTTTTTCTTAGCTTGACTTCCACCATTTCAAAAACTTAAAAACAGCAGAACTTTCTCCACCAAAGAGCAGAAACCTCCAAATGAAGCTAAAACATTATAATCACCAAATTACACGTCGCAGAATGACAGAATAAATGAACGCTTCCTGCTGTGGTTCAACCAGGGATTTTTCCAACCAGTGCACTTTGCTTCTGCTGCCGATTCGTATCAAACCAGCTGATGATCGTGCACAAAGTCAACTAAAGCTCCATTATGATGATCACTATCATAACCGACTGTGAATGTTTTGGTGCCCAAGTCACAAACAGTGGAGGAAAAGTAACTCGAAAAAGGGGGAAAAACAAGTGGAAGCATAAAAAAAGCAAAAGACAAAAATAAGCGTCGAGGTTACACATGACCTTTGTTTCAACAACATTCTCATCACAAATTGCAAACTTTCTTTTACAGCTGATTTTCTCCTGAAAAGCTGCTGGAATTGAACATTAGTCAAAGATAAAACAGTAAAGCAAAGATGCAAATCCAGCATCTATCAGGTGTCTCTCACAGAAACGGAAACAGAGTTTAGAATCTACTACAAGGACTCAGTTTAAACAACTTTTACACGTAATCACGATTTAGAGAAAAAGAGAAACAGAGGAGTCGACTGTAAAACAACAGGTGTAAAAAGTGTAACAAGGGAACTGGATAGAAAAAGAATAAATAGAGAATAAAATGTGTTGCAGCAGGAAAACATGAAGAAGAGAGAGAGAACGACAGAGGGAGAATATTTTAGACTCCAGTGCTGGGTGACATTGGCTCATTCTTTTTATAATTTTCTTTTTTTTTTTGTTTCACTTTGGGACAAAAACATGAATGAGAAAGAGCCACAGGCTGTGTGTGTGTGTGTGTGTGTCTTTTCAAGCTCTTGTCTCGCACACAAACACTTCAGTTCTTGTCCAAAGTGTTTGTGTATACAAACATCTCACACACACACACACACACACACTCTGCTGCTGTAGCTCAGCCATCACTAGAGGCCATCAGGATTTATTTAGCTTTTATTTATACAAGCTTAAAGTCAAACCATCCATCTCACACACAATAGCCCCCAGCTTTCATTATAATGTGTGTGTGTGTGTGTGTGTGCGAGCAGTAGATGACAGTACGTGCATGTAAGCAAGTTTGTGTTTGTGATGATATACAGTAGTTCTGAGATGACTCGTGTGTGTGTGCCTTTTCCCATCATCCTCAGCGGTACCTCCAGCGATGATGTTGACGACAGCGGCTCAAGTTGTGTTCTTTAATAATCTAATTCAACAACGCAATTACCAAGTGTCAAACTGCAGAGCGAGCGTCTCCGGGCCGGACGGAGTGACAGCGACGCTTCGTTTCCATACAAGCAGCTTTTTTATTTTATTTTTATTTTATTTTTCAGCTAAGTAACCACCGGACAGACCAAATGTTTGATAAAAAATGAGGCAGAAAATCATGCAAATGCTGTTTTGTGAATTTATGATAAAATAATTGATGTTCCTCAGATCAAAATATCAGCGGGAGGATTTCTTTCAGGTGATCGGTTGTTAAATGCTCGTGCATTATTTCCAGATGACTGCTCTGACTTTGTGAACAGGAGACTGTTTCTGCCAAACTATACTTGGTGTTAATTCATGAAACTGGATTATTTAATGAGTCATTGATAAAACCCAGAACATTAAGTTCAGGAAAACAGAAGGAGCTTCACAGGCAGGTGTTTAAGACTGAGCTAAAGACAACGAGCAGCGTGAAACAATCAAAAATCTGCTCAGAAACCAGGTAATGTCACAGATGTTATGTCCATTCATTCATTCATTCATTCATTCGTTTATTTTAACAAATCATCCTGAAAGTTTCAAACCCGAAATAAACCCTGAGACAGAAAAGAGACAGACAGACGTTCATGCCATAAAAAATGTTCTTGGCAATATCCAGTGTGGTGTAATAAAGACTGAGCTCATTCCTGTTTCTACTTCTTTCTGTCCCCATCTCTCTCACTTCTCTTTTTTCTCTCTGTCCCCCTCTGTCCTCCACCTCTCCTTCCCTCTCTGCCCTTCATCCCCCCTTCTCTTTATCACTCCGCTCATAAAACCTGCTCATCCAGAAAGAACAGAGTTTAGAGGAGGATGGGATAGAGAGAGACAGACTGAGAGGGAGAGAGGGAGGAAGAGAGAAATGAATGAGGGATAAAGACAAGGACAGAGGAGACAGAGGGAAGATGGAGGGATGAGAGACAGAGAGAAGAGAGACAAAAGGGAGAATATATACAGAAAGAATTAAGGCACAACAATATTTGTGAATTCAGGCTCAGATCAGTCCATTGAAGTGGAATTGATGCGATTCAGTCACAGAATAAGTTTCGTGTGGAATCCAGCTGTGGTGAACCGTGGCGTGGAAATTCGCGCTGCTGACTGATTTTAAAGTGTCTTAACTGCGCTGATCTTTGAGGGAACTAAGAGCCAGAGACGCTGAAATGGAGGAAACCATCGTTTTACAGGTGTCGCACCATTTAATTCCAAAGATCCTGCTGTGATGGAGCATAAACTGCTCCACAAGAGACACGCGGTCACGAGACAGTGGATGGCACACACAGACACTCAGCTGTTAATTTGTTAGGTGCACACCACTAAAACTAATGCAGTTCAACACAACAGTTGAACACACAAAGCTTCAACAAACGACCATAAACGGACAGAAACTGAGCAGCAAGAGACGCAGGACGACCCCAGAGGACAGAGCTGCGTGCTCGGTGTCTACGTACGCCAACCCAAAATTTCCTGAGTTCGCACAAATTATTCGAGCTGTGCCACTTTCTGATCTGACCGGGCACTAAGAGATGAAACGAGAGAACAACAAAGGAGGAAGAGGGAGGCAGAGAGAGAGATGTAAAAAGAGATTAAGAGAGAGAGAGAGCAGGTCTCAAGGTGACTAGTCGTTGTCCTAATTCCTCTTTTAAAACAGCTAAAGAGGCCAAAAACACGACTCTCTCTCCCTGTTTCTCTCATTCTCTTCTAATGCCTCTCGCCCATCGTCTGTCTTTCTCCTCCCCCTCTATTCCTGCCATCTTTCCTAAAAAGAGGTTAAAAACATCACCTGTCTCTCTCTCCCTCTGTTTTTTATATTTAACTCGTTCTCTTTTAGCATTTACATCCCTTCATCCTGATGCCTCTCTCTCTCTCTCTCTCTCTCTCTCTCTCTCTCTCTCTCTCTCTGTTCCTGTCGTCTTTGCCAGCAGCGATGTCTTCAAACTCTGATTGATGATGGTTGCCGTCGGTTACCGTTGTGTCCTGCTTTCTGTTTTTACCAAAATACTCTCTTTCTTTCTCTCTTCTCTCTCTTTTCTCCCTCTCTCTCTCCCCCCTCTCAAAACTTTTTCAACTTTTTCACACACACACACACACACACACACACACACACACACACACACACACACACACACACACACACACACACACACACACACACACACACACACACGCAGGGCCATGTATGTGTGTGTAATGCCAGGGCTTTTACTTCTATCCACAATGATTATATGGGGCAGAACAAATAAATATGAATGATGTTGTATCTGTGTGTTACAGGTCAGACCATAAGTGTTTGAACAACTTGAAATAAAATAATGGAAACAATAAAAGGTCGATAAAAAAACAGAAATAGACACGAACATAATGTCAGACCGGACGTCTCTTTCCGTGTTTATGTCTTTCTTACTTGACCCTGATCCCTCTCCCTTCTTCTCCCTTCATTCTTTCTTTCCAGACAGACAGACAGACAGACAGACAGACAGACAGACAGACACACACACAGACAGACAGACAGACAGACAGACAGACAGACAGACATCATGGTTGGTTCATTAATGAAGAGCTTTATTGAATGTGTTTTTTAATGTTTATTTCATTATTAACATATAATCAGTGCCATCAATCACTGTGACAGCCACCTATTGTCAGCCTGGCTGTCACACCACCGCACCGCTGTGTGTGTGTGTGTGTGTGTGTGTGTGTGTGTGTGTGTGTGTGTGTGTGTGTGTGTGTGTGTGTGTGCGTGTGTGTGTGTGTGACAAACAGAAAGAGAGAGACGGTGAGCGTGTATTTGACGCTATTTTAACAAGGTGTGTAAAATCAATATACCTCGTCTTAAGGCGAAGGACAGAGGAAGCAGTGCAAGGACACGAGGTAAGGGAGGATGAAGGGAAGGAAGGAAGCAGCCAAGAAAGAAAGAGAGGATTCAAGAGGTGGAGAAGGAACGAACTGATTAAAGAAAAGACACGATGGAGGACAAAGAGGGAAGAACAAATCGATATTATTTATATTTAGCTTCGTCACTGTGGCCCAAACGCAAACAGCAGAGTCACAAAGCTCAAAGATCACGACTCGGGTTTAGCTTCCACGCTAACATAAGAAAAAACAAACAAAACAAAAAGCGTCGCAATAAAATTCAACTGTCTGTACTTCAGGAATGACGCGTGTTAGCATTCACACCTCCACCTCCACCATCCCTGCAAAAGCTCCACCACACAGGTAGAGTCGACACGTAGGTGTCCTGATCTGTGCTCCAGGTAAAAATAAACTTTGAGTGTTGCCGGTTCAAATCCCAGCTGGGAAACGCCTAAAACCGAGCATTTGATGGTAAAAACTAATATTGAAATGCCTTTGAGCACAGCACTCGACCCCTTAACTGCAGTAAAAGAGTCAATCGTGAACTGTTTAAGAAGTGAACATAAAACAAAAAAATCAGAGTGAAAAATACCTTCAGTCGAATAAATCAAAACCAAAGCTGACTGTTGTCGGGAGGGGAGGCGCGCCGAGGGGTCCCCAGGTGGTACTGCAGTTTTCATTTCCTCAAAAAAAAAAAAGAAAATAAATAAATAAATAAAACTCGACGGGGACGGGGAAATGGCAAAGGAAGAATGAAAGCATTTGGACGAGGGCTCAGTTTTAAATTTCACTCGGAAAACTTTATTGATCCGAGTGCCAAACGGAATTACGGAAACGAACCCGGAGCTTTGAAGAGAAGTTTCACTGTCGTTATCGTAAGCCCCTATAATCCATCATATCTGAGAATCAAATTAACATATATTTACACGAACACACACACACACTTAAATGCAAGCTCTCACATAATTTCTCTGTCTCTCTCTCTAACACACACACACACACACACACACACACACACACACACACACACACACACACACACACACACTCACACACATACAGAGGCCAAATCATTAGTTGTAGGTTAATTAGTGTTATAATTAATAACCCAGCAGACATGTGTGCATATATACGTGTGTGTGTGTGTATACGTGTGCATGCGTGTGTGCACGTGGGGTGGGCGTATATGTGTAACGAGGGGTCGGGAGTTAAATCATATTAATTTCAACATTGATTAAGCAATAAAAAAGACTTTTAACTAGCGGGGGTGTATATCACTTCACCACACACGCATCACAATTTAAATCTATGTATTAATTAAAATGTGTGTGTGTGTGTGTGTTACCGAGCTTGTCGCCAGGGTTTCTAGAGCGAGAAAGGGATCAACACTCTTTAGCAGAGATAAAGTGAGAGAGGGAGAGATTTGAGGGGGGGTGATAGCAAAACATGGATCTAATTCAGAGAAAAGGAGAAACAGAGAAGAAGAAGAAGAAGAAGAAGAGGGGAGTGGGACTGAGGGGACGTGTGAGAGGTATAGATAAAATGAAAAAAGAAAGAGAGAGAGGGAGGAGGGGGGAGAGAGACTGACTGCTGTGTGATTGGATAAGCGCCACTGACTCTTTGAAATTGCGATCGCCTCAGATATGCATTTCAACGTATAGCTTAACTTTTCTCATATAGATAACGGCTTCGTTAGCCGAAAAACTTTGCCGGGTGCCAACTTGAAAGCCGTGGCGCGAGGCGTTTCCGCTTTAATTTCCGAGTCAGGCTTTGGTGATTGATCTGCTTTGAAGGAGGTTTTAAGCCTCTGAATGTAAGAGATGCGAGAAGAAGTGATGTTTTTATGGCTACGAAAACTTGGACGGGTTCATGTGGCAACGACTCTGAGGCGCGGAGGTTTCTTAGAGTACCGGCTGGGACGCAACAAAGGTGGAGAATAAATGGCTCCTAACAGGACCGCTGAAGCGCTGCAGTGAGTTATTGGCTGTGTTAGGCTGCCAAGGCTTTCCCAAGACCCTGCAAGGCCTCACCGAAGGTAAGCTCAATAAAACACAGTGGGCTGGAAGGTTAAACCTGCAGCAGGTGAGATTCTGAGGTTAAAATATTCCTGTCGTATCAGCTGGGATCACAAAGTAAATCTGCAGGAGCTTCTCAGCCTTCCTGCGAGGACATCTCAGATTCTTTAAAAACAGATTCATTAAGCCGTGAACGTCCCACTGAGACGCTCCTCCGCGGAGCGCCGGTCAGAGCGGCGACAAAAACTAGGCAAACGCACATAAAATGAATTTCACAAAGACACACGAAAGACTGCAAATACACAAGGTACAAGAGACCGAAAGGAGGAGAGACATTCAAGGAAAATGAAATGAAAACAACAAAAAACAATGGAGACCGATGCCTGCTGTAAACGTACAGAGGGCACTGTCCTGTATCTGTCATATACCTGTTACCTGTTTAATACACGTGTCCATCAACACGCAAAGTTTATTCTCACCTGCAGCACGACTGCACTGTTGGACCTGTAGCAGCAGTAAAGCAGGAGCTGGTGCACACAACCTCACTGTGCACAGACACACACACACACACACACACACACACACACACACACACACACACACACACACACACACACACACACACGCACACACACACACACACACACAGTCTCCGCAGGGTGTTGGAGGGAGAAATGATGAGAAGATCAATCATCAGCTGTCAACAGTGGCTAATAGAGTATGAGAACAACATATTAACTATACTGGATTAACTCTCACTCTCACACACTCTCTCTCACACACACACACACACACACACACACATTGCATTAAAACATGAACACCAACAGTGTTAGCTATTGATCAGTTTCATGGTTGATTAGTTTAACAGCCAAAAACGACGCGATAAACACACATTTTACTGCATAAACACACATGAAGAATAAACACAACACGCACAACTGCAAAGAGACACATAAAAATGCACTGACGGGTAAAATGTACAAATCAAATGTGTTTGAACCACGATAGCGATTTCTCGATTTCTCGCCCTCTGTTGTTCTGGCTCTGGGTCTCTGGTGGTAAACAGAACAAACTCCATGGAGAGAAACTGGCACAGTTGCAGTGTTTTCCTCCTTCAACCTGCCAGAAAGAAGAAGAAACATTTGATTTTCAAGGGGGTATTCTCTCTCTCTCTCTCTCTCTCTCTCTCTCTCTCTCTCTCTCTCTCACACACACACACACACACACACACTTTCTTGACTGAAAGCTGGAATTTCACCTGGGCGTTGATGGAAGAATGTGAACTCTTTTAATGGAGCCCAAACTGGTCTGAACTCTGTGGCTGGACAGGCAACAGAGACTAAAGGAGCAGTACTCACATTAAAGTCAGTCCACAGGACTGTAAGGTAACATGCAAGTGCTGTTAGCAAATCTTTGTTAAGAAGGCTCAGTAATTTCCTAAAACAGCTACTCACAGGAGGTAACAGGAGGAAATAGAGCATCTGTTAGGGACTATTTTCACCAGCGGATTAATCCACATTTGCTGCTCTGGTGTGTGTGTGTTAGGGGCAGCAGCGCAGTGTGTGAGACGAAATAAACCAGCGTGTGATTTTCAGAGATTTTAGAAATAACGGAGCTCTGTGGCACAGAGGAAAGACACAGACACACAATGATTCACTGTGGGTTTTTGGTCTCTTTAAAAACAGAATATCAGCAGGCGTATCCTTTAAATTCACCTCTGCGGAGACACATATTTTGGGAGCAGCATCTAGTGGCCGTTGGTGGAACTGCACCTTCAGGTGATTTCTCACTGGCTTCAGTTTCTGGGAAAAAAAAAAAAGAGCATTTATTTTTTTATTGTGGTGTCAGTTTTCAGAGCACTGACATTATTTCTGGCACAACCACTCATCCCTCAGTTTCAGGTGTGTGTCGCAGCTTTAATGGAAAAATCACATTAAACTGAAAATACTATTGACTCTCACACAGGAAACTACAGCAGCACTACAGCAGCACTCCTTTCTTTGACCTCCTTAATGATCCATTACAGCAGCGTGTGTGTGTGTGTGAGTGTGTGTGTGTGTGTGAGTGTGTGTGTGTGTGTGTGTGTCTGCATGTGGGTGTGTGTGTGTGTGTGTGTGCTGACCTTTCCCCAGTGTTAGCCGGTCTAAGCCATCACAGGAGGTATTAATGGACTAATCACATTAAACAGAGAATCATTAATCATCTCCCCTCAGCGCTGTCACTGCCACGCAACGCCTAATCAACTCTATTGTTTACACACACACACACGCAGGCTGGCATGGGCCTGGCACGAACACTGATGCACACGCACATACATGCACTGTGGGAGCGTGTGCAACTGTGCAGGACATACAAAAAAAGCGGACAACATGCAAATTTGAAAAACGACATGAAAACAAGAAAATTCTTCAGCCTCAGTCTTTCTATTCTTCTTCTCTTATTTCTTTATTATCACTTTATTTTTCTCATCTTTTTGTTTTCTTCTTTCTATTTTCCGCTGTTTCTTTATTTTCTGATCTCTTCCTCTTTCTTCTCATCTTTTAAATCTACTGTCCATCTCTTCCTTTCAGCCTCCCCCATCTCCCCCCTCCTCTCTCTCACTCTCCATCTTTCATCCTCTTCACTTTGCACACTGTTTAGCTGATTCAGCAGCGGCGTCATTAAGATGCCTGGTAAAAGGCAAGAGACACACACACACACACACTTTGCATCTTTAATAATCACACACACAGCTGAAAGTGACACGATGCTGAACGAAGCTAAATGCCTCGAAGTTTCCTGATTTTAATCAAATTTCCAGCAGAGTCACTGATTGGTCACATTACTGTGGGTTCGGTGATGTTTCTGTAAATAAACGAGCAAAACGTTTAATAAAGACTCTGAAATGTTTGAGCAGTTTAACCTGCTGTCTTCCTCTAAGATATTCATCATAGTGCAGTAAAGCCACACTGTCTTTATGCTGATGTGCAGCGGATCATCAGATGCTGAGGACCTCGGCACCAGTTGTGTCCTTTTGTCAATTTGTCCTTGAAATGTGGACATGAGGGAAAGTTCACCAACGTCTCCTCCAGATCTGACCTGCATAAGAAGACTCCTACTCAGGAATGGTCTCATTCATTTACCTTAATAAAGACAAAGTAAATGAACTAGTTAATGATTTACCGACACTGAAAACGCCACAGCAGCTGGGAGCTGGGTACAGAGGTGGAAGGATGAACCCAGATGTGACGGATGATGAATGTGAAACAGACAAACAGACAATTTAAAGCTGTTATTTTCCTGAAAGAAGGAGGGATTTTTTTTTCTTTCTCTAAAGAACTGCCAGTCAACACAGCTCAGATGTTCCACCTCCTCACACTCACACACGCTTTTTCCTGCACTCATCCAAACGAACCATCAAAGTCCTGCACTGTGTGTGTGTGTGTGTAAATGATTAGACATGGATGGAGGGAGGAACGGAAGGAAAGATCGGGGGAATTCCTTCACTGGAAACGCCGGCTGGTTGCACCTGCTGACACAAATAAAAGTGCATCAGAAAAAGAGAGAAGAGGAAAAAAAATGAGTGAGGAAAGATGGAAGGAAGGAAGGAAGGAAGGAAGGAAGGAGGGAGGGAAAAGGATAGGTAAAAGGAAAATTGTAGAAGGAAATAAACAATGAAAGGAGCAAAACAGCAAGTTTAATGTGACATAAGAGAAATTTGGAAAAAACTGAAGTTAACAAACACATAAACTAGAGTTTGGTGATTTACATGATGACTGTCAACATTTTTCCACACACTTCACAGGAGCGACGTCTTAGAAACAAAAGCCCTCGTACACCTCTGTGAAAATCAGCCTTCATCATGTCAAAGGACGCTCGAAGCTTTCCACACAAAGAGAAATGAAATTCAACAGAAATGTGAGTTTCTCACTGGAAACATATTTCAGTTTTCTTCCCCAACAGCCACGTTTGAAGGTTCGTAGTGAATGTTTAGACAGAGAGAACAAGGCAGAGCAATGAAAGAATGAAAGAAAGAAAGAATTGTTTCTTAAAGTGGAATAAAATGAGACACAAGAAGGTTATGGCAGAGAAATAAAGAAAGGTTAACTGACAAAGTGAAAAAATGGAAATTATGAAAAATGCCAGATACAAGAAAAGTGGATGGGAGGAGAAATAGAAAGAAGTGTAAAAGCTGAGAATGAACACATCAGAGGAAAAAGACGAGTGCATTAAGAGCAGCGGTGTCTTTTAGCCAACGTCTAATTTGTAAGATGAGAGAGAGACAGAGAGTTAACCAAGTGGAAAACACCATCTAGAAAACTATGATTAAACCCTTCCACTGTAATAATGAGATCTACTCCAATCCCTTTAACACCATCCTTCACACACACACACACTCACACTCACACTCACACTCACACACACACTCACACTCACACACACACTTAAAGCTTCAATCCGGGATTTTTTTTTTAACCGTATAAATTTGAGGTCAAGTCAAATCATTTTAAAGACGTGTAATTTAAGTCTGAGTGTTACTGTGTTTTAATCACTTTATGGGCTGTTGAAGACTGTGTGTGTGTGTGTGTGTGTGTGTGTGTGTGTGTGTGTGTGTGTGTGTGTGTTACAGCAAACCAGAGCTAAACGAAACTCATCCAAATTCAGGTTCCTGTGCACAATCCTTTCCTACTGGGTTGGCTGAACAGACACAAGGCGGAGACACCGAATGGGATGAAAGAGACAGGTGCATCCAGGTGATCTAAACAACAACGTGGGAAGTTAGATGCTGCGCTTTGGTCCAACGTGTAAAAGTTAAATGGAGTCACAGCCGAATCTGGCGGAGATTACAAGGTTAAAAAGAGAAGCTAAAGACAGGCAGATGTTACGAAGTGGACAGATGTGGTTTGCCACTGACACCACATTTAGCTAAACTCAGCAGGAGGTCTCTTGTTCAGCAGCTGAAAGTTGTCCACGGGTCAGTTTCTCAGCTGTTCTGCCGACTTTTAAACTTATTAAGGAGCCAACAAGTGACAATAAGCTTCACAAAAGTTAGCGTGAAATCTGACATTGTTCTACACGTCCAAGCCAAACGTCTCGAAGAAGTCCCATTTTCTCAGTGTGAAATCGTCCGTTTGATTCCTCTAACTGGCTTATGACCCGTCCACAGATTAGTCTTTGGTGTCTTTTCTTGATAGCCACTGATACACCAGCAAACGAGAATAATCTCAGTAGCAGTATGTGAATTAAATCAAATGTCATGCAGCTGTAATTAGGGATTTTTTTTTTTATCTTCGTGTTCTGTCGTGAATGCAACTCTCTCTTCTCGGTGTGAAATAGGCTGCTCTAAACTCCTAACTGGCTTATAGCTGCTCGCCGCTGTCTCAAAGGCAAATCCTGTTTTCTGCCCTCAAACTGAAAGAAAAAGATTCAGCCTCTTAAATTAATGTCATTTTCTGTCCTTTCTGCTGCTGGAGCTAAATGATTTCTGTCCGCCCCACGTTACTGAACTCTGGGGCAGGTTTACGGTCACTGTGAGAGGAAGAAGTAACACTAAAGTGACCAAAGATGACCGGACTTCAAACCAAAATTACAAAATATATTCACTGAACAAGCTGACAAAACCTGCAAAGTTTCAAAAAATACATGAGCCAAACAAATAAACGGAGGAAACGCCTTTAAGCAGGTGGAAACAGACATTTTTCTCTGAACAAAAACCACAGAAAACACAAAAAAAAGAAGAGAAAGTGCAGGAAAAGTAGCTCAGCTGGGTGAAAACTGCCTGTATTTCATCAGCCATGCTGACAGGGGCGGCAGAAACTTGGCCTCTTCTATGTGACACTCAACTCGCGTTGCCCTGTCCGCACCACAACACGAGGCCGACGTCTTCACGTTTCATCCACTCTGGAGGCTTTTCAGAAAAGCTCGGATATCGACGGCGTTAAAATCTGTACCTCGTGATCTCTGCTGTTGTCAAAGCGAAACCCTTCAGCAAACGTGTCACACTGACTTCCATTAGCTCGGTGTGAAATGGGCTCTTCAGTCGTCTTAACTGGCTTACAGCCGTCCTCCTCTGATTCAAAGACAAATCCTATTTTCAGCTCTCATCAGTAAAGAACAAACGCGAGGATGTCTCTGTTTCAATATCTCATTTAGCGACACACACACACACACACACACACACACACACACACACACACACACACACACACGCACAGGGAGCCTGTTGCTTCAGCTGCATTTGGAGACAAATCCCTTTTTCTGCTTTGTCCTCTCAGACAAAAAACACTCGTCTCATTTCGTAACCCTGCCTGTTGCACAAGATAACAGAGGACTTTGTGTGTGTGTGAGATCAAGTGCTTCCATTTGAGTTCTCTCTTTTCTTTTTCCCCTCCTTCTATCCTCCTTTCCTCCTTTGTTTCTCCTTCCTCAAGGCCGAATTCTGTCAGTGAAAGTCAGTGAAAACAGAAACATAAACACAACCAGCATCACTTCCTGTGAGATCCCCGCAACTAAACATTATGTTGATGAAGAAACAGAAAACATCATCAGCCGAGTCAGCGATTTAACAGAAGTTTGAGGACGTACGATGCCGCAGACGACCGCGCGCCATGATCTGTGTATGTTAGACTCATGAGCCGAGATGTTAACAGCTCCTGTGATTCCTCGAAGCCTTCAGCCGTTACTCTGAGCTTCCTTTGTTCCTAAATCGTCTCCATTCATGTAGACAGTTCGTCAGACTGATGAATAGCTCAACTCTTTGACTCTAACACTTTCCAGCTTCATGCAAATCAATATTTCTTCATCCTAAATCCTCTGACATCTGTTTTTTTTTTTTTTTTTGTGAGGCCTGCTTCACATCGGCAGAAAACTAAAAATGTCTGAGCGATTGTGAAATAGAGTTGTGCTGTAAATGGATGTAAATGAAGCAGGTAATTCACCACAGAGACTCCGAGTGTAGAGGAAGAAGTAGGAAAGAGGAAAAGAAAGAAAAAGCAAAGGGAGAACAGGAGACAGGTGAACAGGAAAGTAAAGAGAGGAGGAGGAAAGGGGGGAGGATGAGGAGAGAGAAAAGACGAAAAGATGACAGCAGGGGAGGAGGGGAAGATGGAGAAGAGAGCAGGTGGAAGAACGAGAAAGAGGAAGAGATGATGGAGGGAATGAGAGGAGAGCAAAGAGAAAGAGGGACAGAGGGAAGGAGACAGCAGAATAAGGAGAGAAAAAGCTGAAGGGTGAAGCGGGAGTAATAGA
>NC_054416.1:1592500-1697500 GCF_017976425.1 Toxotes jaculatrix
AATCCTCCAGCCTCCAGGGCAAAACCCCAATTAATGATCAGATGCCGAGAAAAAGAAAAGATGGACAGGCTGATGTAAAGAGAGCTGACAGACACATGGTCTTCTCTTCTATGTATATAGATTTTTTTTTTATTCCATTTGTTGTTAATTCTTTTAAAATGGATTTAAGAACGTGAGCAGGAAATACTTATGATAAAGCTGCAGGCTGCTTATCGTGGTATTATAAAGACGGTGACAGTAAAGTTTTTACTCCATTCCGCTCCATTGAAACTAACTGCTCTGCTGTTCTGGGGGCAGCCATTTGTTTCCACTAATCATGGGTTAGGCCTGTGTTCTCTTTATAATCGGTTACAGCTGCTCTCTCCCTCCTCTTCCTCCCTCTTCCTCTCCCTCTTACTCCCTCCTTCATGACAAGTTAATGAGGGACGTCCAGTGACCACCACCAGGGCAGTAAACACCGGCTAGCAGACAGCAAACACTAAAAACACCTTGTGTCGCTGCAGTAAGGGAACAGTGCACAAGCAGCATCTCAGTAATTAGGTAGATGAGAGAGAAAGGGAGGAAGACAGAGGGATAGAAAGAGAAATGAGAGAGAGAAGGCAAGAAGACGAGTGTAAGGAGTAAACAAAGGTTATTGTGTTCATATTCCTGTTCTTCCTTATTCACAAATGAAGATTTATTTGAAGATGAGTCCGAACGAGAACGTGCACGTACTGTGCTGTAATCATTCATTTAGTGCTGCTGACACCTGCTTTTTCGTTGCCAAAGCTTTAAGGACTCCGTTTACCTTTGGAAAAATCTCATTTTAACGTGACAGAGGAGAAGGCAGCTCGTTCCCCAAAGAGCTCGCGCTGAAAACAACGAGCACCAGGTTCATCTCGCCTGTAACAGTGAATGCAGTTAGTGAATACATTAAACAAACTCTCATTATGCAAAGTTCTATTGAAGTGAAGTGAGTTGTAGCACATTTAGCAGGAGTTCCCCTGAGTGTCCCTGGACTCCAGTTTTCAGAGTTTCTTAATTAAAAAATCCAATTATCCCTCTAACTTTAATTCTCTCTCTCTCTCTCAGCAAAAGGTTTTAGGAGGTGACTTCTTCAACAAAGTGTGTGGTCACCTGAAGCTGCTGGAGAAGGAGTACTTTGGACTGGAGTTCAGACACCACACTGGCAACTATGTAAGAAACACAAAAACACACACAACACTTCAGTTTCTCCCTCACATATAGAGTATAATTTTTTTTTTTTATGTGTAACATGATGCAGGTTTGGTTGGAGCTGCTGAAGCCACTGGCCAAACAGATTAAATGTAAGTCACATAAATAATTAGTTTTCTTTTAATTTAAGTGATGCTAATTTTCCAAAATGTAAACGAATATAGTTTCTAGCTGTCTTTATCGATGACGTCTCTCAGTATCCTTGACTCTCTGTGTCCCGTCTTCTGTAAACCCCTCATTTACTGTTCCTCCTCTCTGTCAGACACCAACGATCTTTTCTTCAGGTTTATAGTCAAGTTCTTCCCACCGGACCCGGGGCAACTTAAGAGAGGCCTCACCAGGTAACGGTGTTCGTCTTTGTGTGTGTTCCTAAACATGTTTGTGTGCAAACGGTGCTGCATGTTAAATATTTTTAATCAAAAATATTAAAAAATAAAAATTCAATACTGGTGACAGTATTGTGATTTTCCTCCTATCATCTTTTAACACATGGTGTGTGTGTGTGTAGGTATCTTTTTGCCTTACAGATAAAGCAGGACCTGTCTAACGGCAGTCTGACCTGTAATGACAACAGCGCTGCCCTGCTGGTCTCTCACATTTTGCAGTGTAAGCATAAAAATACAGTAAAATAAAATCTGCATGTCATATCTGAAATATCTGCCAGGTCATGTTTACCATCCAGAGGTGAAACTAAGTCAGCAGGACTAGTTTAATTACTCTGGATGCTTGTGTGTGTGTGTTACAGCAGAGCTAGGGGACTATGACGAGGAGCTGGACTGTCACCATTTGGAGATGAAGCAGTACGTCCCCAACCAGGAATATCTCGACCACAAGATCAGCAAGTTCCACAAGAGACACAGGTGAGCTGAGGATCTTTGTCGCATTCGGGACGTGTTCGGTCGCTACAGCCTGCATTCGTCATTCATCCCCGGTCTCTCTCTGTAGAGGCGTGTCTCCAGCAGACTCGGACATCCACCTGCTGGAGGTGGCGAGGAAGCTGGACATGTACGGCATTAGGCCTCACCCAGCCCACGACGGAGAGGGAATGAGGATCAACCTGGCCGTCACACACTCCGGCGTGCTGGTCTTTCAGGTACGTGGTTGATGGTTTTAACTTAACGTACACAATGATTTTAATTTTTTTTTAAATAAAGCTGGGAGCTACATGTTCTTGCTAACAGGCCACTGGGCAGCTTGGCTTTAGGGATGACAGGGTTAGTTTGTTGGTCCATCACTTTGGTCCAGACTGCATTGCCATAATATTTGGTACAGATGTTCATGGTCTCCAGAGGGTGAATCCTAATGACTCTGGTGACACCCTGACTTTTCATAATTCAGTAAGTTAAATTACAGCCTGTTGTTGCCTTTTCCACTGTGTTTTTCCAGGGAAACACCAAAATCAACACTTTCAGCTGGGCGAAGATCCGCAAGCTGAGCTTCAAACGCAAACACTTCCTCATCAAACTGCACGACAAAGTCGGGGTGAGGACGTGACCAAGGCAGCGTCTGCCGACAGTCATCGAACTGGATAACAGCATGTTATTCAACTGTGTGTCGTATGTATGTATTGATTCAAGTGTTGTGTGGTATCCATCCAGCCATCGTGTAAGGACACACTGGAGTTTTCCATGGCCAGTCGAGATGTATGCAAATCGTTCTGGAAGATGTGTGTAGAGTACCACGCCTTCTTCAGACTGGCTGAGGAGCCGAAGGCAATACACAAAACACTGCTGTCCTGTAAGGGCTCCAGCTTTAGATACAGGTAACACACACACTTCCACCTGATCCTGCTCTGACGTATCAGGATGTCGTCTGGGATGAAGGCGTGTTAGTGCTTAATGTGTGGTTTTGTGTGGCAGTGGGCGGACACAGAAACAGCTGCTGGAGTGTATGGGATCAGGGGAAAAGAAGCCGTCACATTTTGAGAGGTGAGAATAAATTCACCAGCACGATTCTAGTGTGTGAGACCACGTGATCAAAGTACACGCTGATTCTGAAATACTTGTACTATTTCATCTTTTCTTTTCTTGTCTGTAGGACTTACTGTCAGTCAGACTACGATCCCCGACAGTGTCGGTCGTCTCCCGATCTCCTCACCGACGTCTCCAAACAAGTAATAAATGCCAATTAATCAATAATAAACATAATTGTTAGCTGTAGCCCAAATGAGACAAGTCTAATGTTTGTGTGTCTTACCTCCTAAGCTGTATGAGCACACACATCCCTTCCCTCGGTCGGGCCGTGCCTTGGCCGTCCGCAGTCAGGATGAGTTGGACCCACGTCACCAAGGTGTAAACGACATCGAAATCCGAGGAGGAGGGGCTAAACGCAGCCAATCATCTGTCGAGGTCACCCAGAGGCCCCACCCTCTCTCTCAAGTCACTGTCCTCTCTCCTTCTCTCCACCAATCAACCCCCTCACCGAAGGTAAGGTCAGCTTCGACGTCTGTGATGGAGGACATGAGGGGCGGACGCATCGGGGCGCAGCGCCAAGCCCAAAGGCTAGCTGGGGTTTACGGCAACCGATCACGACGTCGGCCCAATCCGCAGCCACACCCAGACGCCGCACAGCAGTTAGTTCTTCTTTACCCAAACAGCCCTGCCTACCAGTATCACCCCATCCTCCCAACATTCCCATTGGCTGGTTCCTCGCCGCTCAACCGACACCCCTACTTGACAGACTACGTTGCTGTTTCTTCACTGGAGCGTTTGCCACAGGCAAGAAGGCGGGATTACGTGACAATGGACGGCCTATCGCGGCCATCTTTCTACCCACTCAGCCACGATTCGCCGTCTCTTTCACCAATCAGGAGGAACCTCCGCCCCTCTGGCTCGGGCGGGCTGGGATTGGCCAGGGTTTACCAGCCGGGAAGCAACGGAGCAAGGTTCTTGGGCGTTGGACATACTGAAGCGGGGCATTACAGCGACGACTCCAATTTCCTCCCGGGGCTGCCTCGCCGCGCGGCCAGCCAACCAGATGTCAAGTTCCACCTTTCAAGGAGTTCAAACCCCGCCTTTAACCCTGCCTCTGAGTTTCGTCCCCTTGGTTACTACCCCCACCTGACACGCCCCTCCAGACCCACCTACCTCCCACTAAACTCCTCCCCTCTGCCCGATCGCCCCACCTCTCTGTGCATGATCGGAGGCACCACGGGGAGCTACAGCGACTCGGACCCTGAGGTTTTCTACCCGTATTATTGCCCACCTCCCCCGCTGGGGAAGATGATACGGTCTGCCGGACTAGCCAGGATGAGGTTTTCCTCTGGGAGCCTCCAACTGGACGAGGAGGAAGAAGGGGAGGAGGAAGAGGAGGAGGATGGAGCAGCGAAAGAGAAGGCAAAAAAGGAATTAGAGGAGAAGGAAGAAAAGACAGCACGAAGTGACGAGACTAAAGGTGCTGCGAAGGTTACAGAGGTCACACTGTAGATAAAGATGAAAACATTTTACACATGGAAACAAACGCACAGGTTCATGAAATGATCACATTCAAAACGGGCGGGAAGGTTTTTAAAAGCACATCCACTACAGGCTGTAGATAAGACAACTGCGATAAATGTGATGGTTTTGTGTGTATGAGAAGTGTGTTGTTGTTGTTGTTGAGGCGTTTGAGCACGTGAAATGTTCTGTTTTTGCCTTGTTTTAGTGAAAACCTCAGACACCGGCTGCTGTTCAACAGCCACATCATGGGTACAACCTCACAAACTTTTGATCTATCATCAACCATCACCTGTGGTCATGAGCTTCAGGTGGTGTAGAGCCGCCGCTCCTTCACGTGGAGGAAGGAGCCCGCTGACGAGGTTGGATATCTGATGACGATGCCTCCTGGGCGCCTTCCTCTGGAGGTTTTCAGGGCATGTCCAGCGCTGGAGAGCTTATATATCTCATTTGGTTTGGGAATGTCTCAGGATCCTCCGGGAGGAGCTGGAAAACACTGCTGGGACATCTGGACTGTGGTGCCAGCTCCTGCATAAGAGGAGGAAAAGGGATGGATGGGTTTTATTTTTGTATCTTTGGCAGCAGGATCGATCAGGTATGATAGAATTTATTGATTTCTGAGATCTGAGATCCTGTAATCAAACCTCCAGGTTAGTCAATACTCTGAAGACTGATATGAAACTCTGAGTGTTCTGTCAGTGCCACAGTTACATAGGAAAACTTTCTGGTTGATCGAGTCGAGCAATGAAACTGTAATATTGTATGAATGATTCTCGTGAATTCTCAAGAAAAATGTGAACTTAAAGACTTTTTTTGTTTCTATAAAACATCTGAATTTGTGAATAAAGGATTATACACGAGAAGTGTGACATGATCAAATTAAATTCTATTAAATTCATCTGGTATGCTCAGTATAATTCACCATATTATTATGTCTAAACTGATAATAGTATATAAACATTGTGATAATAAAAGAAACAGGAAACAACAACAAAAAAAATCAACAGAAGCCGTAAAGGTTATACATCTTTCTTGTGACTTTCCCTTCAGAGAAATCTCACAAAAGTAAAGAAACTGATGAAAAACAAGTTTCTCAATCAAACTTAAATATTTATTCATAAAACTCTAAGTCCCGCTACAAAAAAAAAACATTATTGTAAAATCTTACATCTTTCATTTTACATTTCCCCCCCTCAACAAGCATCGTATCGTATCCCTTATGATATATAAAAAAAAGACAAAAATATACAATGACCAAGTTTTATAGTGTCTTTGGTACAAACTGTCAGTAATACCTTTGATTACAGTTCCGACCTGTGCCATTTTCCAATGTCAGGTAATGAAAACAACATCCTAACACATCAAGAATGATGTCGAAAGCACATCAACATTCAGACGCAAACTTGATGGATACTGAAAAAGGGATTTTTAATGAGCGTGTGGAAGAAGATCTTTCATCACAGAAATTTTAATTTAACCAAAAACAAACGTCTTCACCCAAATCAGCGTCTAGATTTCACCATTTCTACCGACTCATTAGACTCTTTTTTTTTTTTTTTTCTTTTTGTCCTCAGAATAGTTTCAGTGGTGGAATACATCTCTGAAGGACAGAGCTGGACTGAAACCCAGGATCAGGGAACTGTAATTGAAAAGCATTACTGAAGACATCAAAACAAATGCAATATTGGCATATTATTTGTCTCAAGTGCTACTCAACAAACATATAGAAATATACAAGGTCAAGGCAAGCCGTGACACAGAACATCCCACTGCTGATGGCGAGAGCCCTCTCCTATGTATTTTGCATCATTAAGAAAAGTGAACGTCTTTTCTGATTAAACGACTGATTGAGAGAAGAATTAAGGCACGTGATGGTAATTTAGAGCGTTTAGGAAGACGACTTACGGACTTAAGCTTGAATTAGGTCACGAAATGGTTTGTTTTATTTCAACCGAATTCAAAACTTAAGCTCAAGACGTGATTGAAATTGAGGAAAAAGTTGTTTCTTCTTTCCAAAGTGCAGCTTTCAAATCCAGTCAGGGGAGGAAGGTCTTCAACCAGCAGCAGTGAAAATATATATATATATATTTAATATATAGTGTATATATTACATTAGTAGTGTGTGTGTGTGGTTGTGTGAGAGTGTGTGTGTGTGTGTACAGCGAGGAGACATCGCACAGCAAATGTCCTCTGATTCCAATCATCCAGCAGCGTCACCGGATACACAGTCTGTCCTCCTTTTATACCGTCCTCTCTCCATGTGTCCATCCTTTGTCCTTCAGTTGGTCGTGAATCTGACGGAGTAAAATCAGGAGGAGGGAGAGAGAAAGGAAGACGTCTGGTAAATGATCTGAAGGAGGAAGACACGGAAATCTTGTTCCGAACAACACTAAGGACGAGAGCACGGCAGCCTTAAAAAAAAGAAGTGACCAAAGACCCACTGCCGGAAATATGACAGAGTAAAGAAATCACGTGAGGAAACAGAGACACAAACAAAGGGAAAGGAAAGAGTTGATTTAAAAAATGACGAACGTACTTCTGGTACCTGGCAATGATGTGCGTGACCATCCTGTCCGTGATACCTGGACAGACCTCTTCAGCCAACCGGATGTTGCGTTCCAGCTCCTCAATGGCCAAGCGCTGCTCAGAGTGCTCCTTATGCTGCTGCTTCAACTGCAGCAGGACAAAGCAGTGTAGAATTATTTTTTATTTTTTAATAATGAGCATCTATATAAAGCCAGAGTCTGAGCACTGACCTCGGTGAAGACAGGAGAGATGACTGTGGTCAGACTGGCAGATTTACTCAGCTGATCCTGAACCTGGGGGGAGGAAGAGGAGGAGGAAGAGACAGAGGAAGAGGATGAAAAGGAAAAATATTTCACACACAGCTGAAGAACGTGGGACATGTTTGACGAGCAGTTCGTCCTCTCACACACAGACACCGTACATTCACAAAGAGACGGCACTGACCGTTCCATTGAGAACCTTCCTGCCCTCCGTCTTCTTCTTCCGAACAGTGGTGAAGGACCACTCAGGAGACTCATTGTTCTCTTTGTTACTGGACTCACTTTACACACACACACACAAAAACAGGTGCACACACACTTGTGTTACTCACTGAGCCATGAAAAAATACTGTAGCTGTATTTAGCCGTTAAAAAACAACAGCAGCATTAGCATCTGAAAATGAAGCTGGCGCTGCAGCTAACGTTATTAAATCACCTGTCAGAGTCCTCAGAGCTGCTGTCGCTGTGCCCCTCCTCCTTCCACCTCCTGTACCTGTCAATCAGCTCACTGAGGTAGGACGTCTTCTTACAGTGTTTGACGATGAACTTGTGTTTGAGGAGCTCCTTGGCTGTGGGACGCTGCATGAAGACAGAGACAAGGTTTACTGTGTAATTTCTCTTTGGTCGACTTTATATGGAGGGGTAGCTGTTACTCCACCAGGGGGCAGCAAGATGCAACCACAACCACGCATAATGAAGTGAAGCTGGCTTAAAATGAATGACATGAAAAAGTCCACTGCTCCACATTAAGTTTACAAACTGCAGCAGAAAAAACAAAGTTTTTTATTTCGAATTTTTATAATGGAAGGCGCTGATCTTTTTATTTTCTATCTCAATCAGACCTATAAAAACACAGACTTTATCTGTGTGTGTGTGTGTGTGTGTGTGTGTGTGTGTGTGTCTTACGAAGGCAGGGTCCTTGTTGAGACAGGCCTCTGTGAACTCTTTGAAGCTCTTGGAGAAATCTCCGTTCAGCGTCGGGGGCGGAGATTTGGGGATGTGGAAGAGAACTCGCATCGGATGCATGTCCGAGTTCGGAGGTTCGCCCTTGGCGAGCTCGATGGCGGTGATGCCCAGCGACCAAATGTCGGCCTGGAGAGACACACACAGTCATCACATCCGAGAGGCTGGAGCTGTGCAGCTTGTGGTACTTTTAATTGATGAATAACGTAAACAATGAATCAGTTATATCAAAACTGTTGATTACATTTTCTGTACATAAATTTCTCCACGATTTAGTTTCAAGCTAAAGTTTGTTCACTTGTGTCACATGTTCACATGTTCACATGAATCAAGGTGACACAGCTGTTCATACAGGGACGCAAACACACACTGAGCGAGGTGAGCAGGACGAGAGCTGTGAGGCTGACGTCTGTAACACCAACTAACCATATGTCGACCTGGCCAAGAACACACACACACACACACACAAAAGTAAACACAAAGACACACAAACTCAGAAGTTACACATACACACAGGTTCAATATCACATCCTCTCAACTTGCTCCAATAACCATGTGTCAGCTCAGGTAAGGAGCAGACATGACCTCGCACTCATACACACACACACAGACACACACAGACACAGACACACACACACACACACACACACACACACACACACACACACACACAGACACACACACACACACACACACAGACAGACGTTGTACAGTCGTAGCAGAGCTGCTCGGTGTCACATTACAGCAGGATGCTCGGCCACCGTTTGACTGTTAACTCCACCAGCTCCATTACTGTTACACACCGAACATATGGCAGCTTGTGATGGGAGCACAGAAACACACAACGCAAACACACACACACACAGACACACACACACAGACACACACCAGTCTTTAAATACAATAGCAGTCTATTTCGTTGTGAGCTTGTTCTGACTGATCAGGTTACGTCTGTTTACGTAACTCTTCGTGGTTTCTGCAAACGGTCTCTGGTGTCTGAACAAGTCCGACGTCGTCTGGTCTTGTCAGAGACATTTGTCTTATTATTTACCATCTGTACATTTACTCAGCAGTGAAAATACACAGTGGATGAGAGCATCAGTTAAAATCACCAAAACAGACAATTCATTTTCTGCCATATTTCGTTTTGTCTCCAGAGAATTTTCTTCATCTGTTTCTTTATTTTTATTTACTGTTAAATTTTATTTTTCTGCCTCAGTCTTTCATCTGACTCCAAAAACATGACGAACACAGACACACACAGGAAGACACGTAAACACAGACAGGACACGCACCCTATAAAATCCACACAAAGCCGAAAACTACACACCAACATGAATCAAACCACATCAATAGACAAAGTACACACACCCTAATGGATTTACCTCATTTCCAAAACATACCGAACTACACACACACACACGTACGCACACACACACATGTACGCGCACACACACCCTTCTCAGACATGTATTGAAACAAAGACAGAGAGCAGACATCAGCTCATTATGTAAATTCATAAAGGCATCTGTTTACTTTGTTGGTGGGTATCACAGTCTAACATCTGAACCAGCCGTTTGTGTGTGTGTGTGTGTGTGTGTGTGATGATAGCAGGTGCACTGATGAATGCATGAATGTTTGTTTGATTTGTGTGCATTCATTGCTGAATCATTCGCTGTGACAGAGTCAGATTTCTGAGGGAATCCCGTCCAGACTGAAAACAACTGGACGTTTTTAAGAGGAAAGTTGACTCCAACATTTCTCAGTGTGGTGCACACGCGTGGGCAGGATGGGGGTTTCTATTACATGCAAATAAAACCAAGAAGAAGTGTGGAAATAATGCAAATGGCCCAAAAGCCAACGGCAGCAACAAATCCACGTGGCTGAGGTTGTCGGGGCAACGGACAAACATGGTGAACAAAGGCAGCAGAGGAATCCCATGTTTTAAACTGGTGACCGACCTTGGAGTCGTAGGCGGACTGCTGGATGACCTCAGGAGCCATCCAGAAAGGCGTTCCCACGAACGTTTCCCTCTTGATCTGCGTGTCCGTCAGCTGACCGGCCACTCCGAAGTCCGCCAGCTTCACCTGACCGTGCTCTGACAGCAGGACGTTGGCAGCTACAGACAGTTATCGTCATGATTAGTATCGACTGTGATTAATCGGGATTCGCTTTACGTATTGTTTCGCTATCGAGTTTTGATTTTAAGACCGGCAGGTAGAGCAGCCGCTCAGGCCAATCAGAGGCTGTGGATTTTAATCCCATTCACACCTTTGATGTCTCTGTGGATCTTCTTCTCAGAGTGCAGGTAGTCGAGCCCCTTCAGGATCTCCTTCAACATGGTGGCAATCTGAGACTCATCGAACGGACCTGCCCTCAGCTGCAGACACACACACACACACACACACACCAGGTGATGAGACAGATATAAAACATTCACTGATTTGCCGGAGGCTGTACGTAGGAACTCAAACACACCCTGTTCAGTTTCATCTCAAACAAGTCTGAACACAGAAAATGTTTCTGACTAAACTGAGGGAATCATTTACCAGAGGGAGGCGCTAAAGTCGCCTTCTGAATGAAACCTTCACTTCATGAATAAATTTCAAAACTTAAGCCTTGTGCGTCCTTGCTGCTCGCAGCTTTGAGCTGTCTGCATTCTCTTTTCTCGCTACAAACAAACAAACAAATTACGTTTACTTTGCTGTCTCAAATCAATAAATCTTGTTGAAATCTGGTTTAAAACTCACCAAGTCGAGCGCTGAACCTCCACCAAGATACTCCATGATGATCCACAGTTTACTGCCCTGAAAGAAAGAGATTCATTATCTAAACTGACAGAAGACGAGAAGGAAATAATAGTGTTTCCATGAAAGCTTGAACTAAAGGTGCTTTTCAGTGCATAACTTGTATAAATGGAATCTTCTTTAATTTCCAGGTATCCTGTGCATTAGTAATATGGCTGAGGAGCAATGTTTTTACATTTCAGAATCAGCTTGAGAGAATGAAGCAGAATAAAAATGTGGAGTCCGTCTTACCTTCAGGTAGGAGCCGTAGTACTTGGTGATGTAAGGACTGTCGCACTGACTGAGAACTGTGATCTCCTGCTGGATATCCTCGATCTCATCCTCAGCCTCTTCCAGGTCAATGGTCTTTATGGCAACAACGCTCTGAGTGCGATTATCGATGCCTTTAAACACCTGGGGGTGGGGAGTCGACACAAAGAAAGATGGTGAGTTTCAAGAGAAGAGAAGAGAGAAGACAAGAAACTGTCTGTACTGACTCACACCAGTGAATACAGTAATAACTAAGAATAAAACAGGTATGATGTGAGGAATGAAACCACACACCTCTCCAAACGATCCTTTTCCAATTCGATCCAACTTAGTGAACAACTCCTCCGGATCAATCTGAGAGCTCTGAGAGGGAGAGGAGCAGAGAAGAGAAAAGACGAAAGGAAAATGGATTAAATCAAGTTTTCACTCAGAATAATTCAATCATTTCATTCACTTACACCCACTGGATCTTACTCCCAGAGCGAACGAGTATAAATGTATAGATGAGTGAACATTACAGGCAAAGCTACTTATTGCAAATATTAACATCTGGTTTAAAAATATGTACTGGGCCGTGTTTGAATGTTTATGTAACGGTGTACTGAGATGTTACTTAATGGGCTCTGTTATTTATAAAGTTTTCACTTTCATACTTATTTTTTATTTATTTACAGATTTTTTAATCTTTGTTTTGTAGAAATACACAAGTAAAATAGGGAGAAAGAAAAAAAAAAACAGAAATACAAAGTGAATTTTAAAAGATGTTTGTGTAAAACCTGAGGTACTGATGTATGAAGACCGCAAAAGCATTTCCATCACATTCCCAGAGACTCTGACTCTTATTCTCTCACACACAAGGCTTTGCAACACCACAGACATGTTGTCACCCCAGAGTGACACAAAGCCACAGACACACACACACGCACACACACACGGTCAAAAAAAAAAAAAAAAACCCATAAAACGCAGAAGGAAGCAAGCATGACAGTTAAAGATAACAGGAACTGAACACACACAGCTGCCTGACCACACACACACACACACTATACTTATCTCTCAGGGCTCATATTCATTTCCTAAACTCTACACTCTACAAAAAAAAAAGCTTGTGAATGTCATTCTTTCCACTTTGTGCTTTCAGACCTGAAAACACATTATGTCACTAACTCTCACAGCTATTTGTGTTTATGACCTAACAACAAGCGCCGCGGCGTTTAAATGCGATGTGTTCTGTGTGCGCTCTCTCCTGAGGGTAGACCCAGGTCACTGAAATCAAAAGTGCTCTTCCTCTGCGGAGCCTGGACGTGCTGAGCAAACGTCTCGCTTCGCACATTTTGGTTCTGCCAGGGGAAACGTGAGGGAGTCACCGGAGTCACATCAGCTCTGTGAGTCAAACAAACTTCAAAATGAAGCTGAACTTTATTGAACTTTTCAGTATTGACACAGCTTCTCATTATTTCAGCTGCAGCAAAGCAGCTCCGCTCCCTGTCTGTACGAAGCGTAGAGAGAGTCTCTGCGTTTCATGTGCTGCCATCATGGCCTCCACAAGCACTTCTTACGCAAGTCTGAGCAAAACACATACACACCATCTCTCACACACACACACACGCACACACACTCACACACACTCACACACACACACACACAAACAGAGAGCATGACACACGCTCACATTTGTACTTTAACTCCCAAGAATTGTTTGGAAAACATTTAATAACACACCCACAGCAGCGTATGATATTCCTATGATGCTGGTTGAGCTTCCTCTCTGAACTAAAAAAAGGAACAGTCACCACACACACACACACACACACACACACACACAGTGCCCACAATGTTGCCACACCCTGTCAGCAAATACAGTGGTTACTGTCTAATGATACTTTTAGTTTGGTACAGAGACGAAGAAGCAGAGATGAGAGACACAGAGATAAAATACGACACGACAGAAATCACAGTGTGATTCACAACACGTTCATATGAAAGCTTGGTCGTGACAAAACCAGTATCACTGTACACAACATATCAAAACAAACATCACCTGAAGAAAACTAAATCCAAAAACACATTCCTGTAAACTGAAAAAGTCACGTTTTAAAGTTCTAAATGTGCTTCTAGTTTCATAAAGTTTCATGAACAGCTGAGATCAAACAAAGTTTATGGAGTCTGGGTATTTTTAAAATCCACAGACACACACACACACACACACACACACACACACACACAACCACATGAACACATCATTTAAATGCCATAAAGCAGGGCTCAACAGATCATTTACAGGGTTAAATTTAACTCAGACTCAAAAATAACCACGACCTAAAACTTCAGCTGAAATGCGTAAACAGGGACGTCCAGGCAGCGCATTTCTTCCTGAGCCTACACCGTCAGCCATCGAGCAAAGAGAAAAAATCCTTCTCAGCAAATGTCAGAGTGCCGCTACGCCCCATTAAGACGGCGAGCACGTGAAATCGCTCAGTGCATCACATTTAACATCTGCTGTTTTATTCTGAGGGAATTCATCTGCCACACCACGTCCTCCAACACTGCTTTCTGCTAACAAAACAAACAGTAAATGATAAAAATAACCAGAAGTGTAAACCCATTTTCATCAGGCCTCTGAGTGACTGACACCTCCCTTAATCTCACCATAACCTTTTTTCTTTTTTTTTTTTTTTTTACAGTTGCTAATTACAGGGCAACATACCGTACTTCTTTATCAGTCCTGTAAGTACATGATGTTTAGTGACATTGTGCAACTGCACTCAGTTCAAACACCTGTGTGGGTGTGTGTGGAACACCTTGTCCTGCCGTCCAGTTTTCCCGTGTGGCTCATAATTAATGCTGAGATTATTAATCCACCAATCACTTAAACAGAGAGAGAGAGAGAGAGAGAGAGAGAGAGAGAGAGAGAGAGAGAGAGAGAGAGAGAGAGAGAGAGAGAGAGAGAGAGTCCACAGTCTCTCGCCCATGCCCTCCGGGGGGGAAACCCCACGGCTGGTTATATTATCATTACATCACAATTGACATCTAATTAGCTGGTTCCTGTGCTTCCTTATTGGCTCGAGGTGAATCATGAAGCACGTGGTAACTTTTCTCTGCATCACATTCACAGAGGAAAGTATTGATGAAGCATCACGATGTGGTTTGTAACTTGGTGATATTTCATTAAAGTGCTCAGAGAAATGCTCTCATATTTCTGCAACTGAATCTTCAAGTGTAATAAATAAAAGACATAAGATCAGAGACAGAGAGGACACACTCTGACCTTTCTGTCTCAGCGTGGTGAAAGAACAACAGTTGGAGGAGAGAAGGAAGTTAAACATTCAACGCTGGCTCAAACATTACAGAGCCCACAGTCTGTCCCTGTCCCTGTTACTGTGGACAACTTTCTACAAGACTCTGAGATGCAGACATCACCATGTAAAACTACCAGATTTCACAGTCAAAAATCAGCTCCAGTTAATGTTTGACTGCAGGGTAAATAATCTTTAAGCTACTGCGGGTAAGACACACAGTCTGGACATTTTCATTTCAGCTTATCATTTACAGAAATTCACGGAGAATTACAGGGATGCAAACAAACCCATTTTCAAGATTCATAAAAGGTGTTTCATATTAATGTTTAACTAAAAACACAATGTCAAGAGTGTGTTTAGATTATGTGCCTGGCTCTGATAAATCCTTGGCTGTAAAGCTGCCAGTTTTAATTATGCTGCCCTCAGGGAAGTAGCCTGGAAAATGATTCAATAACTATCAATTAAACTAAAAGTTTAACCTGAGCAGACTGTTAATTAGCAAACCAGCAGGATCACGGGATAAAGAAACGAAGTGTGAGAACACAAACCTTCGTATCAGCAAAGCAAACATCCTCTGAAAGCATGGAAGAACAGGACACAACAGACCCGTGGTTTCTAATTTAACTTCTGGCCTCGGCTTAGTTTCACGCAACACGGCTCCGTGTGGTGAGGAACTGTCTGTACAGTAACAATAACACACCAGAGCATCATCATCATCATCACTGCTCACAAAATGGCAGCAATGTGCACGATTGAACTTTACTACAGGTAGCTTACAAGCTGGAAATATGCAGAACAGAAGACATGTCTCTTAAACTTTCCTGAATATAAATACTGACCGCTGCTCATGTGCCAGAAATATAAAAACCAAAAATACAAATCAAAATAACATTAAAAAGAGGAACTCGTATGACTGAACTAAGCAGAGCTTCAACAGGAGCCTCGGCTGTACAAATAACCCAGATGATTATCTTCAGTCACATGAGGTAGGATTTGTTTGCTGAAATCTTTCATCAAACCAGGAGAATAAAGCAGAAATCACCTGAGAGCTGCGACAACCAGCTCATCAACGGATTAGTCAGTCGACAGGAGACTGTGGTAAATATTATCATTAATCAAATAATATTTTTTAGTCGTTCTTTAAGCAAAAAGGTCAAATGCTTTCCTGCTCCAGCTTCATGAACCTGAGAATTCTTGGTCACACATGACAGCGATGACACAAGATAAAACAAATTCCAGCAACGTAAGATAAAAGAAATTCTAAAACGGGGGAATTAAAACTGAATACAAAGACAAACAATATAAAGTAGAAGCAAATAAAATCAGGACAGTGTCTGTGATAAAGTCTAAAATTAACTATACCTGTATTCAATGTTCCCAAGATACATTACAGCACATTTTATCACGTTAGACTGAGTTTAAACAGAAAGAGAAGATTTAAAATATTACAGAAGATAAAGAGAAACACACACACACACACACACACCTGAGTTTTACAGCTGTAGGTTAAATGGCGATAAGGGAAACAGTGGTGATAAGAGGTAGATTCAGGTCAAAGAGAGACGCAGAGCTGGGTTTTAAAGGTCAGTGAACTCTGGTCCGTCCAACATGCAAACATTCAGCTGCCCGGCAAAACTTGGACAAGGCTGTGGAAACTCTGTACGAGTGAGAGAGTGAGAGAGAGAGAGAGAGAGAGAGGGAGAGAGAGAGAGAGAGAGAGAGAGAGAGAGAGAGAGAGAGAGAGAGAGAGAGAGAGAGAGAGAGAGGGAGAGAGAGGGAGAGAGAGAGAGAGAGAGGGAGAGCTCCATGTTTTTACTAACAAGTGGTGTCCAAATATTCAGACAAAAAAGCTGTGTGTGTGTGTGTGTGTGTGTGTGTGTGTGTGTGTTAGAGGTTAAAGGTCACAGCTGCTGGAGGAGGAAGTACAAACACAGCATTCTCAAAAATGACCTATTGCAGAGACGCATGATGTTAAAGCCTCAAAGCTCTTTAACATTTCCGGTAACAAAAAAAAAAAAAAAAGTGTTCATGAGAAACTTTTCCGACACTCGTTATTCAAACTGGATGTTTTTTTTTTAATGTGATGTACAACAGAATAATCAGTGAACATTTAGACTCAGCTCATGTGTTTAAATGGACTGATTTGTCCAAAAGCCCCCAAATCACTGATTTACCATCACAACAACAACAAAAAGCAAATTCTAACAATTAAGAGGCTGAAACGACAGAATGTTTGTCAGTGTCTTTATTTTAAACTCTGGACTGTCTGATCGTAAACACGATGTGACGCTGGCTGGTGTCGGAGGTTTCTAAAACTCAGGAGCTGTTTGTGACTTCTGTTTACACGCTCTGATCCAGGAAAAGGTGAATGTAAACAAACCAAATTCAGGAGCAGAGGAAAGTAGAAATGTTCTCCTGTGATTCACCCCAGAGAAAAGTTTCAGCCTGCTGGAGTTTGTGGTTACGTCACGACGGGATGCCTGAGAACTGGAGCTCTGAAAAAAGGTGCAGCCGTAAAAATTAAAGAGCAGAAGAAGAAGGAGGAGGAGGACACTCCCTGGTCTTTGATCGGGGCCATCTCTGTGGACACGCCTGCAGATGGCTTCCCCGCAATGTCTGCCACGCTGGAGACAACCTGTGCTGCTGCTGTACCTGAGAACCACCAGCTGATTTACTGCAGGGAGGTTCAACGCAAGAGCGCGGGAAAGTCTGTCTGAATCCGAGGAGCCGATCCCCCGCAGGAGTTACAGTTTACCAGAGAGACAGGAAGTCCTGTCTTTTCTGTTTTTCTTCATCAAGAAGGGTCAGAGGTCAGCTGAAGACATCAACTGAAGTCAGCAGGGATTCAGCGTCTTGCTCAAAAAGGCCTCAGTGCTGAGAAGTTCGAACCCGACGTGCTCACTGGTGTGTGAATGTGTGTGTGAATGGGTGAATGTGACTTGCAGTATAAAAGCGGAGTGGTTGAAAAGCGTTAATGCAGTTACCATTTCTGAGTGTGTGAGCTCTCTGTAAGCTGATGACAACTCCAACAGCGACTAGAGAGGAGGTGTCGCTCTCCTCTCCTCACGACAAAAACACTGAACCGTCATTCTATCAGAGAGGAAACAGCAAACTGGAAATAGGAACAAACCATCACAGGACACGGAAACTCTCCACTGGCACCCAACACACTCAAAGATGAACTAACAACCATTTCACAGGCAGCAATAAAAAGGTGTTCCCGTGTACCTGAGGGTGTGAGATCAGTCTAAGAATTTCCTGTTAACGACCTGCACGTCATCAATTAATCAAACACAAAACTCTAATCACACGGCGTCATATCAGCTTTAGACAGTGAGTCATCAGGTTTTATCAAGATACAACAATTCCTAGTGTTACACCGTCCATCAGCAGGACTCACTCACATTATTAGTTATAAAGATATAATGGCTTCTACTGCATCAGGAACTGTAAAGCAAAAGCAAACCATCCTGTGCATTCTGTGGTGTTGCAGCGTTTTTTGATTTATGATCTACAAATTTCACTCAAGACGTCAAACAGGAAATACGCACTGGTTCCAGCTTCTCTAATATGAATATCTGCTTTGGACAAACTGTCGGATCAGAAAAGGAATTTCAACGCATAAACTTCCACAGTGAAAACCTTGTAAATAACACAGCAAGCTGAGAAACTTGTGTAATGATTGCACAATTTCTAAGTTACTTCCGGCTAATTTTTCTGCATTATGTAACGTTTCTAACGAAAAGGACGTGAAAAGCATCTGTGATGAGCCAGTGACTCACTAAAGTCACTAAATCGTCAGTTCTCTGATGTTGATCGAGCTTTAGAAAAAATGAAGTGTTGGGATTTCACAACAGTGCAGTGTTGTTTATTGATTAGAAAAAGGAAAAGCCTAAAGATCCTAAAAAAAAAACAGCTACAGCTGCAATTATTTTCATTATCAACTAATTTGCTGCTTGTTTGATCTATAATGTGTCTGAAAACTCAGTTTACCTGAGCACATCATATCGCTTGTTTCGTTCACTCCAAAAGCTACTTTACATTCACGTCACCATCACAAAAGACCAAAACAACAGCGACTGAGAATCAGGAAGCAGCAAAATGTTAAAAAAACAAAAACAGTTCAAAAATGTGCATCTTTTTGGTCACTGTGAAGCAGCAGAGTAAAGCGGTCAACAGCTGACGATGATGATAATTTGTGTGTTCATCACCATGAACAACCCCTTTTGCATTACACACAGTCATCTGATCTATAGTTAATATGAAAATACTTCTAGCAGCAGCTTTAAGTTGTCAGAGGCCAAAGTGATTAAGTCACTTAAATGTTTATCTCAAAGCAAAAATAGCAAAAAAATTTTTTTTTACAGATTTCAGAAGTTTTTGGACTTTGGTCCCAAAACAAGACATTTCAGGACGACATCTTCAGCTAAGCAAAGGGTTTAGACAATCTCTTAACCCTTCCACGGCTAAACAGAAATAATGAGCAGATTAATCAATAATGAAAATAATCATTAGCTGCAGCCTTAGACAAAACTGGAGTATATTTCCTGCTGCTTAGTCAATCAAGTTGTTTGAACATGACACATCGCGCTGTGCTTCATCATCTCCTTGGCAGGTACAACACACATTTCTCCACCGCTCTCTGTGCTGCAGCAGCTGCTGGCGGGTGTCAGGTGTGTGTTGTTTTAACCAGCCTGTGACACCACCCCCCCATCCACCTGGGACAAACAGAGCAGGCAGAGCGAGAGAGCTGACAGCCAGGCAGCCAGTCCCACAGGTAGACACACCTGAGAGCCGGCCGAACAGGAGGCCGAATGCAGGGTTTAGCAACCTTATAACTCACCTTACACACCTTGTTGTGGCAGAAACACAGTCCATCTACTGATTTACCTTCAATAAACCACAACAAGAGTAATGCCAGAGTGCATTTTGTGAAATATCACATAAATCCAATGTTAAACCAGGTACGTGGCACAGAATAAGCAATGCAAAGTCACCGCTGAGCGACAAAGACCCAATATGGGTCACTAAAGAAGTATTACAGGAATATCATGGAGGCACAGACACCCGTGCTTACAGAGTGCAGTCCTATTATAGCCCATATCATAAAGCAGATAAAGCTACTGAGCTATAGATAATGTTAAAATAAGCTCACAGCCCCAGTGAGTCACTGTGTGAATATTACAGCAATGTACTCAGACAAAAAGAAAGTCTTTCTCTCTGAAGAATGCCAGAAAGTCACTATAACATCAGCACAGGATCCCAGAGGTACATAAGTGAACACAGGAACATTACAGGGTATATAAAGGGAGATCATAGTATCATAAAGTCTGTGGAGCATCAGCTTCATAATATAAGTCACTATATCAATGAACACGTTAGAAGATACAAACACCAGATCATCATTGTAAACTCTGAAGTATACAGCATATAGGAATACTGCATAGCAATGAATCTAAAGTACATTAAAATCAATATAGAGAGAAAACAGAAGCTATACAAATCAATTCATCACTTTAATGAGCTAATAAATTAACATTACACAGACTCTGGTTTACACTGCGCGCGGGGACTGGACACGGTTCATCTGAATAAAGAGTTCTGGAGGTTTCTATACCACATAAACACCTGGTAATGACTTTGAAATATATAAGGAAATGGCCTCTGGTTGGACAGTGTCTCTTCCACTATTGATAAACTCGTTTCGTTTCGCCTTAAAATGACGGAAAAAAGAAAAACTTCATGTGTACCCTTGCGTCCACCTTTCCACTCACCTGCATACCAGGAACTTCCATGGTTACTTCGAAGTATGAACGCCCTTTTCCTCCTCCAGGTTTGGGTGTTTTTCTTCTCCTTCTTCTCCTTTGAGTCTTGCTCTCTTTTATTTCCACTTCGAGCTCACCACATACAAAAAAAGTCCCAAAAACAGGTTTAACTTCGAAGAATAAATATATCCGACAGACAAGGCGGCGTGTTTGCAGGGAGCAGCGGCGGCAGAAAAAGTGAAGAAACGAACAAACTACAAACACACACACACACACGTCCTCAGAGAGTCTGCTGCAACAAAAAAGTGTTGAGCAAACGGGGAGGATGACGAGCTGGTTACTGCCTACTTCAAGGGAGGAGCGATACAGTGTCAGCTTTATACTGGAGGATGTTTACTGCCACCTTTTGTTTTTACAGTGTCAGTGTTTCTATCTATCTGTCTGTCTGTCTATCTCAGTGGGGTGTATTAAAAAACAAAAACACAAAAACTATGGAAAAAGTTGGAAATCAATAAAACAATTTTGAGGCTCGTGTTGCCTTCAGGTGCAACTCGTAAAGTTCAAAACACGACTTTTTTGCCTATGAACGTTCACACAGTATATTCATATGCACACATTGAGGTACGTGTTTTTAAGTTACTATAAGAAGAATCTGTCGATAACGGGCTGAATGTGACTCCTCTCACTGGTGTGAACTGGCCCTTTAAAACTGAAGTTATATTTTCCTACGGTCCCGGAAGGTGACATCAGGCTTCGACGTGACATCACACGGAAGCGGGAGGTGGGGGAGCAGGGGGGGCGGAGCCCGGAAGAAGATGGCGTCTCTGCGCTGTAGGCGAGACCCCTGCGGCGTTATCTGTTTGATTTTAACTTATTTTAGCGTGTTTTACGCGGACTACGTGGTCATACAGTATGTCCTCATCCCCACCTACTCGGGCAGGTCGGTATTTTGTCTTCTTGTGTCCTTTAAACAGGTAAAAACACCGACATGGCGTCTGCGTCTCTGCGCTGTCTCCATTCATTTGACAGCAGACAGGTCTGGCAGCATCCTCACGCTTTTTTGTCTGCTGAATCGACACAAAGCTTGTTTTTCTGACAGTAACGTGTATATTGGTTTATTTAGGTAGATGTTTGTAACCGTCCTTTAGTCAGGTGACGCCAGATAACGTGTCTTATTTCTTTGTTTACGAGCTGAGGTATTTTATCCGCACCAAAACAGTCAGTGAGATGTTTGTTTTTCGTTAGTTCTTTGCTCTTGGACTGAGCTCTCATTCAGAATTATAGTAATTTAATGATTTCTCTGCGTATCGGTAACACAGCCTAACATCTAAAAGCCGGAGCAGAACATTTTTTAAACGAACAAGAGCCGCACTTTCATTCGGCTTATATCCACAACATCGTGACACTGGTCTTCATGTGAAATTTAAACTTTGTCTGAGACCATTTGCTGTTATCTCCTGATTCTTTCCTCGCAAATTAAACACGGTAGTTGGGAGTGGAAAGCAGTTTTGATGACTTACTTCAAGAAAATACCTAATCAATAATGAAAATAAATCACTAGTTTAGTTAGGGATTAACTGATAATGAAAGCAGTATTAGTTACCCTGCAGGTAAGAGAGGAATAAATAAAACCACTCCAGAGAATGAAGTTGTATTAAATTTCTTGTTTTGTGGATTAAAACTGATTTTCTACCTTACAGTGTGTGGTGCACTCTGCATGGATCAGTCTTCAACCTGATTCTGCTGCTGCTGCTGGCCTGCCACTCCAAAGCTGTCTTCTCAGATCCTGGTCGGTAAACTGTTAACGTTTGTGTTCACTGTTCAGATTAATAAGTCAAACTGGAAATCGGGGAAATTCCATCTGATTTAACCTTTGTATGTCGTGTGTTTGTGTGTCCAGGTATGGTGCCTCTTCCTGACACAGCTATAGACTTCTCAGACCTTCGCTCGCAGTCGTCTCGGATGAATGAGCGGGTGAGTCATACGTTAAAATCCCATTAAAGTTTTCTGTTGCTCTTCTTCATCTAAAGCCTTTTTCTTACTGATTACGCAAAGTTAAAACTATAAATTTACTTCTGAGCTTCGCGCAAATAAGTACAAAACCACTGAAAGTGAAATGGTGTGACGTCCATTTAACAGCATGAAACCTCACGTCAGGTACAGATTTTAACCAAGAATTAAAAGTGGAAAGTTTTTGTTATGAATTCAACTGTAACGTAGGAAATGAGCGTAAAAGAAGAGCTGATAATAGAGAGGGAGTATCAGGGAGATTATGGTTTCTCTCTGATTCTAACTATATTATTAACAACTATGTATTTATCTCAGGGTGACTGCGTTTTCACCTCAACAGCTGTACTTACGTCTGCTCTGAGGCTTGTTATTATGCACTTGTGAGCTTAATGACAGACGTCGGTGAAGTGTTTTTTCCATGATCCAGTGATCTAACGTTTGTGTCTGAATACTATAGTTGCTGTGAATATACTGGAAGTTCTCTGTTTCTCAGTTCTCTGGGTTGGGGTTTTTTTGGGGGGGGGGGGGGGGGGGGGGTTTACCTCTGGTCCCGTCGTCTTCAGGGCTGTGAGGGCTGGACCGTGTGCAGTCGCTGCGAAACCTACAGACCTCCCAGAGCGCATCACTGCCGCGTCTGTCAGAGGTGTATACGCCGCATGGACCATCACTGTCCATGGTGAGGAAACGACATCCAACCAGCCACTTTGTTTCATATCCTCCCCCCCTTCCCTCCCTCCACTTTTCTCTTTTCCCTCTTTTTTTTTCTTTAGTCATGTTCAACTTCTTCTTTTTCATTTCCTGCTTTGCGTGTTTTTGCTCTTTTAGGATCAACAACTGTGTCGGGGAGCTGAACCAGAAGTATTTCATCCAGTTTCTCTTCTACACCGGTGAGCGCCACAGTCACATGTTTCTGTTAGCGGCGCTCGCACGCTGGGTTATAGTTTCCATTAGAACTTTTCCACCTGAAGCTTATGCTGCTGATACTGTAGCTGTGGCTCTGTCTCTCTGTGCAGGCATGGCCAGTCTGTACTCCATGGTGTTGGTGGTGTCGGCCTGGGTGTGGCGGATAAGGAACGAGAGAGAAGGCGATGCGGAGAAAGAAGGAGAGGAGACGCCCAGCAAACACCTGATAGTGTGAGTGGTGCAGGGACGAGTCTTATTTATTCTTATTGAGTTTACACAGAGGAGTGAATTATAATCTATATATCCTCCCTGTCTTTGTCTCTCAGTGCTCACTATATCATCCTCCTGGTGGAGTCGGTGTTGTTTGGTGTATTTGTCATGGTTATCTTCTATGATCAGGTACACACACACACACACACACACACAGTTTGCATGGATTGATTTGGCTTTAATTAAAGTCTGTAAATACAGATTCTCTAAATGTAATTGTGCACTTTGTTTAGTGGAGAGCTGATTGTGTGTCTCCTCCAGTTGGTTTCCATAATCACAGACGAGACTCCCATAGAGCAGATGAGGAACAGGCTGATGATCAAGGACCGAGGCTCTTCACCGTCCTCCGCTTCATCCTCCTCCTCCTCCTCGCAGCTGTCTCACCACCCCTCGCACACCCGGAAGCCAAAGCTGGCTCTGCTGCGGGAGGTTTTTGGACGAGGTGGGTTAGTGTTCGTCATCTGCGTCTCTTGCTCCGTTCAGGCTGCAGCCGATCATTATTTCCATCAAACCACTTATCGATTACGTCTTTAAAGACCTGAGTCATCAGCTTTTTTTTCCTCTGCAGGTTCAGTCTTTTGCTGGCTTCTTCCTCTCCACTCCAGCCCTCCGTCGGTCGGCGGCATCACCTACTCCGCCCTGCCCGACTACGATGTCTGACCTTTGACCTGTGAGAGCGAGCGCCGATGAGGAAAGGGTGGCGATGAAGGTTTTGTGTGTGTGTGTGTGTGTGTTTGCGTCTTTATGTGTGAGAATGAATTTCCTGCCTAACTACGATGTCTTATCTTTGGACCTGAGAGATGGAGAGGAAGGAGGACGAAGGCCGAGACGTGGGGGGATGAATGAAGAGAGAGTGAGTGAGTATGAGCTGTGAAAGAATGAATGAATGAATGCACTGAGTGTGTGTGTGGTTTTTTCCCCCAGGACTTAAAAAAAATTTTCAGCCTCAGACCCCAGACTCATGAAAATCTCTTTCCTGTCTCAGCTGTGGTGAGGGAGGAGCAGTCTGTGTGGACTCTGGGGTTTGACTGATGCAGGATAAACGAGGCGGATATGGAAATATTTACATGAAATAACCAACTTAAAATTTCCACCATCAGTAGTTTAGATTTTGAGATTTCGGTTTGGAGAACCGATGAACTTGGAATTGTTCGTCAAACCAAAACGCTTTCTTCAGGACGTGAAGCATTTATTACGATAAATACAAACTGAATTAAATAAATAAAGCTGATTTCTGCCTTTAATCCGTACCGGCCCACGTGTCAGTCAGACCCCAGTGCGTTCCCAGTGGGTTTCCGGTGTTTTCAGACCTTCAGCCCCTGATTGAGAACTGTAAAAACACTTTGCCCTAAAATTAGTTTGTTACTGAATTATGTTTTGTGAGATGATGGAGCAATGTTTCATGTTTTTTTTTTATTATCCCACTTAATGACCAAGTGGAGCTTTAAAAGATGACTGGGTTAGGGTTATGGCTGGGGATGCACTGATAATGAAGCTGATGTGTAATATTTCTCCATCTGTATCAGTGGAGCTTAGTGAATTATCAGGTGCAAAACAGGTTAAGCTTTAATGTTTTTTGAGGAAACTGATCCTTCACAATATTTTCACAGCACGCTGATGCACACTACATGGCCAAAAATATGTGGACACCCAGGCACCCCATTTCAAAGCACGTTAGTCTGATGCTATGACAGCCTCCACTCTTGTGGTTTCTGGAACCTGGAGATTTATCCTCATGCAGCCATTAGTTCAGTTCTCAGTTCTCTAAAATATCATTGTACGCTGTAACATTAGGATTTCCCTTCACTGGAACCAAGGAGCAACATCACAGCAGCCCTAAACCAAATGTCCACATACTTTTGGCTGCATATTGTATTAGTGCATGTTTAATATATCTCTGTTTTTTTGTTGCTGACTTAGGTTGAGGTCCAACACCTGTTTACAAACAAACAAACCACTGTAGGTCAGCGTATTTTCTATTTTTCTTTACTCTCTAATCAACCAGTCGAGCTGAAGTCATCAGTTTTACAGAAACATTTATTTTTTAAACCTAACGACGTGACCTGTCCTCATTACTTCCTGTGGGTGAACACACGCAAACCGATAAAATGACATAAGGAATATTAGGAGTTTGCTGTGACGCCTTTGAGACAGTGAGCGAACAGGAAACGGAGAACGTCCACAGAGAGATTCCTTTTTTTTTTTTGGGTGTTTTGTTTTATTCTTTTCCTCATTCCTGTGTTTATTTTGAAGAACAAAGAATTACAGTTTGACGTGCTACTAACTCATATGTGTTACACACACACACACACACACACACACGTACACAACATTCAAACAGGGTGTGATTTAAGATATAAAAAAGGGAGGATGCAGGACAAAGACACAGGTATTGTTTACTATCATACTACCCATAAATTCTATTTTTAACTTTGGGGATGGAAGTAATATTTTGTGTCATTCATTCCTCATCAAATCACCCCAACACACACACACACACACACACACACACACACACACACACACACACACACACGCACACACACACACACACCTCTCAGTATTCTGCTAAATCTCGGTGAAGGGATGACTCTTAACTTATTTATTGTTTCTAACTATTCCGTGGAGTTAACTCTACCACTAACTGTGTGTTTTTATGTGAGGGGGGTGAAGCTGCCACACGTCTGAACTTCTGCTTCTTTAATGTTTGTTTAACCATGTGCACTGAGACAGCGGCGGGGACGTTGTAATTTCGTGTTATGGACTTAACAAGACATTTTACTTTTTACTTAGCTCTGTGTGTGTTGTACAAGTGTAGGAATTAAATCTGTTGAACCTTGGGCTAAAAAAGTTTTATGCTAAATGTCGACAGGCTGGTTTTTAGTTTGCCGGCTGAGGTGGAAGAAGAAATCAGATTCTTTAATAAAGTAAAAGTACAAATACTGTAAATATACGCCATTAAAAATAAAACATCTCATTCAAAATGTTACTGAAATAAAAATAGTGGAAAATGAGAAGGAAGAGTCAGAGTGAGTTCAGACTCGGAGGCAGCTTCACCCCCTCACTGTGTTTTTACATATGTGTATATAGTTCTTCTGAATCCTGTGTTTGGCCTGAGTTTAACATGTATTTCATATGCACAAGGGAACATTACGACAAGTGCTTCAGTGGATTATATGAAGTGTCCATTTATAGTATAGAATGATGATGGTCCTCTAAAAACAAGCTGCCACTTTTTCTTACATCATGTGACTTTAATAACATAGAGTGATTTTTTTAATATACTAGAAAATCTAATTACTGATAACGACTTTTTAAATTTAACTGTTTTAAAACGTGTTTAATAGCAAAACATAATCAGGTTTATCCTCGAGTCTCTCGACAAGCTAACCGGAAACTTGGGGAGATGTTAGCTGAAGAGAACTCGAACGCATCGTCGACCGCTCTCCAAACGCTTCGACAGGCAGTTACACTAACGATACATCCTCGGGACCAGCTCTGCTTTTCATTAACTGTACATAGGAAGGTTCAGATTTTATATCGGTTATGTGCAATTCTCATGAAGGGAAGGCTACTGAACTCAGAGCATTTTGGGTGTTTTTTTTTTGGTTTGTTTGTTTGTTGTTTTCTATCACAATCTGGGTAAATTTAAAAAAAACAAGGTTTGAAATGTTTTTGCTGTATCATGAGATGCACAAGGTTTTGTCTTTTGATTTGTTTCACCTTGAATTAAAAATTTTTTTGGATCCAAATCAAAGTGTGATGGAGGGAAAATGAGGCTCTCCTGCCAGATTCAACCATGTGCACCTCAGATTTGTCAGAAAACCTTCGAAACGTTTCAAACTGTTGATGTTTTTGTCCAGGTGTGTTATCTATCAGGGTACTGGCTCGCTCGTTTGCCTGAGAAATGCAGTTGATCTGTTTTTTTTTTCATATCAATGTTTGTCATCGGGGTGCGCTCGTTTCAATTCATCCACACGAAACAAGCGCACCCCGTTTGCTGTTTTATTTGACAGCGGGAAGGAATGTGTGTACAAACAAAGAGGGCATGAAATTAACACTTAGCCACCAGCCAAACACTGTGGTATTAAATATCTGGCTCTGTTAGTCTGCTTGGCTGAGAGAGGGAACTGAAACCACACCACCTTCTTCTCTCTGTGTCCCTCATCGGCCTGTAATCGACTCAAAGTCGTATTTGAATAGTGTGAAAGAGAAATTAGCCCATTAGAGCAGAACCAATCCAACAGAACGTCACACACACAGCTGTTTGAAATGCTATGATCAATATCAAACCGATTAAACTCAGTGTAATGGACTTGTCTTTAGCTCCCATTAGTTTGAGAAGCTCTGGGTGTCAGTGAAGGATCGATTAGTTGGTCTTCAGATTTTGCACGTTCAGCTGATAAGAGTTTACATTTGTTGGCTGGTTGGCTGGAAAAGTTAGTTTCACGCCCTCAAACAAAACCAACAAAGAGTTTAACATCATGCGGCTTCATGATGAACAAGTTTACAACCAGCTGATGTTTTATTTATTGTTCCTATCTTGAAACCGTGACCTGTGTATTATTCCTGTTGACGTGCTGCTCTGGCTCGTTCAACTGGAAGTAAAACAGATGTCTTTTAAACTGCTCTGACTCCCTCTGTCTTTTCTTTTTTTTTCAGGCTTTGTTCTGCTAATGCCTCAGCTCAGTTCAGATTAGGTCTTAATTCTGAGGATGAGTTAAATTTGTCGGGTAATTAACACAAATCAGCAGGGTTTAGAAAACAGCAGCAATAACAATGAGGACAGTAAACAGCAATTTAATTTGAAATCTTGTGCATTTTTACATTTATTTATAAAGTAAAAGTCTCTAAAGAGAATTTATCCATTACAACCTTTATCAAGACCAAAACTGAGACTGTGACTGAAAGCGATCCCAGATTTTCCTAAAGCAAACCTGGAGCCAGTTTCCAAGTTTACAGCAGACAAACTGATCCTCTTTCAATACGTTTCCCTGAAATTGATCTAAATTAAAAAAGAAAAAAGGAAGAAAGCTGCAGTGGAAAAGCTCGTAAAAATGGTTCAGTGAAATAAGATGTTTTCCTGCAGGAGTCACGTTGAACCAGGAGGGGGCGCTGGTGGATGTAACACCTGTTCAGAGCGTTTTCACGTAGGTCAGAGTGATGCTTTGTGGAAGTCCATAACTCACCATTACATCTTTAACCTGAAGGAGAAAACACACAGTGGTGATGGGATGTGATCACTTTTACTTTACTGCCAAACTGAATGCAGTAGTTTTAATTTATTTATTTTTCTATTGTGGTTTTGCTGCTTGTGTAGAACTACAGTGTATTCAAAGTATCTGTGCATGGTTTCTAACGTGTTGACATTAGAAGAAGACACTGACCCTCATTAGGACAGTGTTGATGTAGTCCTCAGTGAGCTGGAACGAAGACGAAACCCTTACTCTCATCTGTAAGACAACTGGAAAGACAGTGACTTAACATTACGAGGCGGGCAAGAAGAAAACTACAGTCCACTACATATAAGGTCTCATTTTAACCAGTGATAAAACATCATTGATTATTTGTTGATTATATTTGCATCATTAATCTGAGAAGTAGCCAGTAACATTTATTAAATAGCTGTGGTGGAGTTTGTTATAGCAGTGGCTGATGGTTGTACTTAGTGGGGATGCTGCTGTGGTTTCTGCTGTAGCTGGACTGGTGGTTGGAGTCTCTGCGGTTGCAGTTATGTTTTGTGATGGATCTGTAAACAGAAGTCAAAACAATAATACAAAGGCTGTACATAAACTTTATCTCGGTATAAAATCAGCAGTGGAATCTGAAACATGATCAGATAGAAAAGGGCGTCTCACTGTTTCCAACACTGACGACGACACATCGCAGCTCTGAGTGATACTTGGTTGAACTGAGGGAATAAGTCAGGAGATTAGTTACCAAACAGGAAAACTGTTTCTGAATAAAATCTACAAAATTCATCCAAATTTTCCTGCTCGCTCTGTTTTCACCAACACGTTTTCTTTACCATAGAAATGTTCTTACACTGACACAAGCGTGAGCAGCTCTAGTTGTTCTCCTGATTTCATCCTTGCAGGAACTTTTGTGTGTTTGTTCCTGTTCATACTTTTTCTACACACTTTCTCACAGGTTAATGTGCTGAGGACCAAACACTGACTTGTGAACTGCTTGGACAACGAAGCAGATGGGGTGACTTTCTCCAGCTTCAGTCCCAGACGGCGTCCAGAGCAAGACAAACTGTCCTGGTCCTGATGTAATCTGGACCATGTTGTGCGGCCCGCTGTACAGCAGCTCAGAGATCCTTTAACACATGGAAGAAAGAAATGCTTGTGGAGTTAATGAGTCATTTTCAAAGCCACTGTGTAAAAGCTCTGTTTCTTTGGCGTTACTGCAAAGTGCTTCCTGCTTCAGAAGCATTTCACACAAGTCTTCAGTTACTCATTCTTCCTCTGTGTTGAGCTGAAGAGTGGAATGAATGGCATGTACAGTAATGTGGCACTGTGGCTCTGTTATGTGTGGAGTCTACCTGTTTGCTCGTATTACAGGTGGAGGATTATCTCAATCCAAAGACTTCAGATTTCTATGTAAATCACTTTTTGTTTTTCTTATTACTCACATGGAGATGTTTGCCTCTGCTCTGATGCTGATTTCCAGGGTCTGACCGACTGAGGTGTACAGCTGAGCTCTGTTGGCCGGGGTTGGAGGCAGGAACCTGGGCAAATAGAGCCCCTCTGTGCAGGATGGCACAGCAGGATCCACTGGAACAACAAAGGAAAGCACAGCTTAAGTAAGCAGCTAACTTAAGTAGATATTTAACCTCAGTGCAAAAAGAACATGGCTAAAGGTGGAGCCTGTTAAAACACATCATTTTACCTCTTAAAACAAACTGGACAGGTATTTTGCTGATAGCGTCGCTCGTAGTTACTATGGTCTGCACCCCACCAGTCTGAGTCAGGCCGATAGTCTGCCTGGGAAAGTCCTCCATCACCAGCTGGACTGCGTATGGACCTTCATCACTGGTATTAGTGGGGCTGAATGACAGAGTACAGGTCTGCAAAAGGATAAAGAAAAGACAAAGCCAAATTGGTCTTTTATTTAATGAGACACATCAGCATCTGTTCAAGAAACAATCAGAACAGAAACAGTTTGTTTGGAGATCGAATTTATAACATGTAGATGTTTTTATAGGTTGATGAGCTGTCACTCTGAAAAATGGTTAAACATTGTTGTAAGCACTTGGCCACTCACTGATGAGAGGTTGAGAACAGACACTGGTGTGCAGGGGTTACACTCTGACTCTGATGTGTTTCCATATCTGCATTTAACCTCGTCTCCGTCAGGGTCAAAGGCCAACAGGGTGAAATTTCTCTGACAGTTTGAAGGAACTCTGAGAGAAAGGGAATTATTGTACTACATTTATCTAACAGTTATATTTACTATGTGTGTGTGAGTGTGTGTGTGGGTGGGTGGGGGTGGTGGTCAGTGAGTAGGCTTACCTCAGAGCCGGCAGTATGGTGGTTTGGGGTGATCTGTTGGCTTGGCCAGTGTCTGATCGGTTCCTCAGTTCAACCAGGGTCAAGGCTCTCCATGATACAATGCCATTTACAATGTTATCTATCCAGTTACCACTGTTCAACCTGTGGTGGAAGGTCACAGAAAAGTCAGTTCCATCTTTCCACTTCAACCAAGGGTAAAAACCTTCTGGCTTTATTTTGAGTTTTTAACCTATTTTCACTGTTTCCATTCAGGTTCAACAGGCACATGCAAACCCATTTACTGACACAAGGTCGGTATCATTTCGTTTTTGCGGGACATGGTGCACTCACCATACAGAAAAAGGAGCATTGCTGGGAACCTGCAGAGTCGTGATTCCCTCTGTCTGACACCACTCTCCACTGCTCTCGTTGTAGACCAAGCGCAAATTAAAAGCAATCTGAGTCCCACAATTCCCACTGAAGCATGAGAATCTATCAGAATATCCACATAAGTGAAAGTTCATCTTATAGCGAACGACCACCTGCAATATTAAAGAGATAAAATTACTACAAATGACAGCATTCATGTTACAAAGCTAGGCAAACAGTACTGATTTATGTAAAACAGAGTTTAAAGTAACTGCTGAGTGCTCAGAACTGGACTTCTGTAAAAGCTCTTCAGAGATAAATGTGTGCTGTCACACATTTTTTTTGTATATTAAAAAGCAAAACACAATCGTCTGGAAAGACTCCGCTGTCATAGACATACGCACTGTGAGACTTCCATCATCACTTGTACTTCTTGGGGAGTAGGTCATCACTGTCCCAAGGAAATGAGTCGCCTGTGACCCGCCGACGAGCAACAGCAACAGAAACAGCGGCATCGTCTCTCTGCACACAGTCAGTCAGTAAGGACTCACACCGACACACAAAGACGCTGCTCCTCTCTCTCTCTGTCCATCTGTCTCCCACACAGAAGAACTTTCCTTTAGCTCAGACAATGAACAGGGAAGTGATCTGGTATGAGGAAATGATCAACCACTACTGTAAAGTACAGCTGTACAGATTTGTACAACATCTGTAGTATGTGTGGTAAATGATGTGGTATAAGCTTCTTAGCACCAAACAGCAGACGGAGTTAGAGAACAGCCGGTGAACGTATAGGTGCATTTAACAGCTTAAAAGCCAAATGCTTTTCTCAGGAGACCAAACCAGAGTTTCAAATCAAGGAAACTGAAACTCAGAGATTCTGGTTGTATTTTTCAGTTCAGTGATGGAAACAGATTTAATGCTGACAGTTTTAATCTTCTCTGATATTCAGCGTTTACTCCAAGAGATGACGGCGGGAAAAACAGATGCTCTGTGATTGCAAACTCTGTACTGTTCCAGGGTAATTATATTGTTGTAGCTCCCTTAGCTCTCTGAACATTTTTGTTCTTTATGAAGCTCCAAAAAAACTATCAAATGTCTGTTTAGATCATTTTTCAGTCTCTGCTTCTAAACCACTACTTTAACAAACCTCAGAGCTCCATTATCAGACAGAACATCACTGCTTTAGATGTCTGAAAAGACTTGTCATCCTGTATGAAAACCACAACTGGCTGGAGTAGACAGACCAGTTCTCAACAAAGAGTCTAACTGAGGCATGTGACGAGGCTGCTCAGTCTTTTGTCAACAGCTCTCTCTGCCATCACCGGCTGGGAAAGTTCAATGTGCCATTACTCTGTAAATACCAGTTGTGACCACTACTCAGAAAAAGTTTCTTTAGAAAAAAATAACCAAAAGTGTACATAAAAAAATAAAAACAGTATTTTATTTTATTTTTCCTTCCAAAATATCATTTTACAATCATACTGTCACAAGGCTTCACACATGGGAGCTGTCCATTTCTACCACAGGCTTTAACAGTTCTAGTGTTTGAGGACCGGCCTCAAGAAGGACAGAAAGACAGACTCTGGCTTTAAGCTGAAAGACGCTGATTTAGTTAACAAAAACACTCACATACCAGCTTCTCTGTCCTTCGGGCCTGGTGTCGACAGCGACAGCAAGTGATTGCACTTTAACCCAAGTGGAAAATTTTAAAATTCATTAGAGCTAAAAAAGAAAAAAAAAAACATTTTAAATACTCTTTCACTGCACCAGATAATTTGATGCAGCTTCCTTCGCCAACAGGGCTCAACACATTTTCACAATAAAGCACCAGGGGTCGCTGTGGTTGTAACTTCCAGTTACACTCTTCTTACGAGGCGGAGAGTGGAGCCTGCTGGCAGCCCATTTCGCACCAGTGCATCTTTAAGCTGGAGAAAGAAACAAATAGTGGTCCTGAGATATAATCACAGTTTATCTGAGATATGATGTGTATGAAAAGGCAGAACTTATAGAGACAGACAGTGATTATTATTATGTTATATTATGTTATAGTACTTCTGAATGGTTACATACATGTATTCCTAGACTTGTTTATTCACATATTTATCACAAATTTCAGCTCCACCAATATATATTTAAATGTACACCTAACCTGAGCAGGTGCGGAGATCAGTTCTCTGTTATCTCTGACAACATTAGATGAGGAGAGACTAACCTGTTGTATGACGGTGTTCTTGATGTCTTCCTCAGACAGTGGAGATGAAGAGGAGATCCTGACTCTCAGGCCTATGACAACTAGAAGCACAGTGACTCAACATTACAATGCAGTCCATAAGTGTACTGAAGCTGAATAACAATACAGACTCTCTTTTCAGAAAACTCAGTGCTGTCACGTTCTATTAACATAATGTAAAACATCTCTATTTGTCATACTCACTTTGATCTGAGATTGCAGATGTTGGGGGAGCTGTGTCTTCAGGTGTAGTAACTGGTGGTGGAATTGCTGTTGTTGTGGGTGTAGCTGTTGAAGGAACGGTAGTTGTACTTGACGGGATGGTAGTAGTTCTCTGTGTGGTTGTTGTCAGTGTAGTGGTGGTGATAACTGACGGGGATGTAGTTTCGCTGATTGCTGTTGTAGTTTGTGGTGTAGTCGTTGAAGGAGCAGTGGTTGTACTTGGTGTTGTACTTGTGGTGGTAGTTAGTGAAGTAGTCGAAGAGGTGATGGCAGTTGTATTCTGTGTGGTTGCTGTTGGTGTAGAAGTTGTAACAATTGATGATGATGTATTTTGTGTAGTAGTTAGACTAAAAGTTGTTGTTTGTGGTATAGATGTCGTTGTAGCTTGTGCTGTTGTTGTAGTTGGTTCAGCGGTTGTTGTGGTGATGGTTGTTAGAGTTAATGTGGTGATGACTGTTGTGTTTAGTGGGGTAGTTGTTGTGGACGGAGTAGTGGTTGTGGATGGAGTAGTTGTAGCTTGTGCTGTTGTAGTTGGTTCAGCGCTTGTTGTGGTGATGGTTGTTGTGGTTAGTGGGGTAGTTGTCATGGATGGGGAAGTGGTTGTAGTTTGTGTGATTGTTGTAGTATTTGTATCAGTGGTTGTTGTGGCTAGTGGCATAGTTGGTGTGGATGGAGGGGTGGTTGTAGTTTCCATTGTTGTTGTAGCTGGTGTAGTAACAATTGTTGTGTTTAGTGGAGTAGTTGTTGTGGATGAAGTAGTGGTTGTAGATTGTTCTGTTATTGTAGTTGGTGTACTGATGGTTGTTGGTGGAATAGTTGTGGATGGAGGAGTGGTTGTAATTTTCATCGTTGTTGTAGCAGCTGTAGGTGTTGTAGTTGGTGCTGTTGTTGTTGGGTCTGTAAACAGAAGTGAAAATAAAATACTGATCACACATGAACTTCATGATTCCAGGATCAGTAACGGAATTTAAACCATTACAACGGCTCTACTCACCAGGTCCAACAGTCACAATGAAGCATCGAAGCTCTGTTGTATTGGTTAGTGGCATAGTTGTGAATGGAAGAGACGTTATAGTTTGCATGGTTGTTGTACTTTGTATGGGTGCTGTGGGTGGTGTAGTGATGGTTGTTGTGTTTAGTGGGGTAGTTGCTGTGGATGGAGGAAAGGTTGTAGTTTGTGTGGTTGTTGTAGTCGGTGTTGTGGTTATAGTTTGTGTGGTTGTTGTAGCAGGTGTAGTGATGGTTGTAGATTGTGTCACTGTTGCAGTTGGTGTAGTGATGGATGTTGTAGTCAGTGGGGTAGCTGTTGTGGAGGGGGAAGTGGTTATAGTTTGTGTGGTTGTGTCACCTGGTGTAGTGGTTGTAATTGGTGTAGTAATGGTAGTTGTAATTAGTGGGATTGTTGTTATGGATGAAGGAGTGGTTGTAGATTGTGTCGTAGTTGGCGTAGTGATGGTTGTGGTTAGTGGGGAAGTTGGTGTGGATGGAGAGGTGGTTGTAATTTGCATTGTTGTTGTAGTTGGTGTAGTAACAATTGTGTTTAGTGGAGTAGTTGTTGTGGATGGAGTAGTGGTTGTAGTTTGTGTGGTTGGTGTAGTAGGTGTATCAATGGTTGTTGTGGCTAGTGGCATAGTTGGTGTGGATGGAGGGGTGGTTGTAGTTTGCATTGTTGCTGTAGGTGGTGTAGTAACAATTGTTGTGTTTAGTGGAGTAGTTGTTGTGGATGGAGTAGTGGTTGTAGATTGTGTCGTTGTCATAGCTGGTGTAGTGGTTGTAAATGGTGGAGTGGTTAGGGGAGCAGTTGTTACAGATGAAGGAGTGGTTGTAGTTAGCATGGTGGTTGTAGTCAGTGTTGTGGTTATAGTTTGTGTGGTTGTTGTAGCAGGTGTAGTGATGGTTGTAGATTGTGTTGCTGTTGCAGCTGGAGTAGTGATGGATGTAGTCAGTGGGGTAGCTGTTGTGGATGGGGAAGTGGTTGTAGTTTGTGTGGCTGTTGTGGATGGAGTAGTGGTTGCAATTGGTGTAGTAATGGTAGTTGTAGTTAGTGGGGTTGTTGTTATGGATGAAGGAGTGGCTGTAGATTGTGTCATTGTAGTTGGTGTAGTGATGGTTGTGGTTAGTGGGGAAGTAGTTGTTGAAGCTGGTATAGTGGTTGTAGATTGTGTTGTTGTAGTTGGTGTAGTGATGGATGTTGTGGTTAGTTGGGAGGTTATTGTGGAAGGAGTTGTGGCTGTAGTTTGTGTGGTTGTTGTAGTTGGTATAGCGATGGTTGTTGTGGCTAGTGGCAGAGCTGGTGTGGATGGAGAGGTGCTTGTAGTTTGCATTGTTGTTGTAGGTGGTGTAGTAACAATTGTTGTGGATGGAGTAGTAGTTGTAGATTGTGTGGTTGTAGTTGGTATAGTGGTTATAGATTGTGTTGTAGCTGGTGTAGTGGTTGTAGTTGGTGTAGTGGTTAGGGGGGCAGTTGTTATGGTTGAAGGAGTGGTTGCAGTTAGCATGGTTGTTGTAGTCAATGTTGTGGTTATAGTTTGTGTGGTTGTAGCTGGTGTATCGATGGTTGTTGTGGTTATTGGGTTAGTTGTGGATGGAGTAGTGGTTGTAGATTGTGTCACTGTTGCAGTTGGTGTAGTGATGGTTGTTGTAGTCAGTGGGGTAGCTGTTGTGGAGGGGGAAGTGGTTGTAGTTTGTGTGGTTTCTGTGGTTATTGGGGTAGTTGTTGTGGATGAAGGAGTGGCCGTAGTTTGCATGGTTGTTGTAACTGGTGTAGTGATTGTGGTTGTAGTTACTGGGGTTGTTGTTATGGATGGAGGAGTGGTTGTAGCTTGTGTGGTGGGTGTAGTGCTGGTTGTTGTGCTTTGTTGGGTGGTTGTTGTGGTTAGTGTTGTGGTTATCGTTTGTGTGCTTGTTGTAGCTGGTGTGTTGATGGTTGTTGTGATTATTGGGGTAGTTGTGGATGGAGTAGTGGTTGTAGACTGTGTTGCTGTTGCAGTTGGTGTAGTGATGGTTGTTGTAGTCAGTGGGGTAGCTGTTGTGTATGGGGAAGTGGTTGTAGTTTGTGTGGTTGTTGTTGCTGATGTAGTGGTTGTAATTGGTGTAGTGATGGTGGTTGTAGTGAGTGGGGTTGTTGTTATGGATGAAGGAGTGGTTGTAGATTGTGTCATTGTTGTAGTTGGCGTTGTGATGGTTGTGGTTAGTGGGGAAGTTGTTGTGGATGGAGTTGTGGCTGTAGTTTGTGTGGTTGTTGTAGTTGGTGTAATGCTGGTTGTTGTGGTTAGTGGGGAAGTTGTTGTGGCTGTAGTTTGTGTGGTTGTTGTAGTTGGTGTAGCGATGGTTGTTATGTCTAGTGGCATAGTTGGTGTGGATGGAGAGGTGGCTGTAGTTTGCATTGTTGTTGTAATTGGTGTAGTAACAATTGTGTTTAGTGGAGTAGTTGTTGTGGATCGAGTAGTGGTTGTAGATAGTGTGGTTGCTGTAGTGCTGGTTGTTGTGGTTAGTGGGGTAGTTGTCATGGATGGGGAAGTGGTTGTAGTTTGTGTGGTTTCCGTAGTAGGTGTATCAATGGTTGTTGTGGCTAGTGGCATAGTTGTCATGGATGGAAGGGTGGTTGTAGTTTCCGTTGTTGTTGTAGGTGATGTAGTAACAGTTGTGTTTAGTGGAGTAGTTGTTGTGGATGGAATAGTGGTTGTAGATTGTGTCGTTGTCATAGCTGGTGTAGTGATGGTTGTTGTGCTTTGTTGGGTGGTTGTTGTGGATGGGAAAGTGACTGAAGATTGTGTGGTTGTTGCAGTTGGTGTAGCGATGGTTGTTATGTCTAGTGGCATAGTTGGTGTGGATGGAGAGGTGGTTGTAGTTTGCATTGTTGTTGTGGTTGGTGTAGTAACAATTGTGTTTAGTGGAGTAGTTGTTGTGGATGGAGTAGTGGTTGTAGATAGTGTGGTTGCTGTAGTGCTGGTTGTTGTGGTTAGTGGGGTAGTTGTCATGGATGGGGAAGTGGTTGTAGTTTGTGTGGTTGGTGTAGTAGGTGTATTAATGGTTGTTGTGGCTAGTGGCATAGTTGTCATGGATGGAGGGGTGGTTGTAGTTTCCGTTGTTGTTGTAGGTGATGTAGTAACAGTCGTTGTGTTTAGTGGCGTAGTTGTTGTGGATGGAATAGTGGTTGTAGATTGTGTCGTTGTCATAGCTGGTGTAGTGATGGTTGTTGTGGATGGGAAAGTGGCTGAAGATTGTGTGGTTGTTGCAGTTGGTGTAATGCTGGATGTTGTAGTTAGTGGGGTAGATGTTGTGTATGGAGAAGTGGTTGTAGTTTGTGTGGTTGGTGTAGTAATGATTGTTGTGTTTAGTGGAGTAGTTGCTGTGGATGGAGTAGTGGTTGTAGTTTGTGTGGTTGGTGTAGTAATGATTGTTGTGTTTAGTGGAGTAGTTGTTGTAGATAGAGTAGTGGTCATATTTTCCATGGCGTTTGTAGTCATTGTTGTGTCTGTAAACAGAAGTGAAAATAAAAGACTGATCACCCATAAACTTTGTCCTGGAAATCAGAAACGGTCTCTGAACAAACAGCGGCTCTACTCACCAGGTCCAACAGCCACAATGAAGCACTGAAGCTCTGTTGTTGCAGTTAGTGGCATAGTTGTGAATGGAAGAGTGGGTATAGTTTGCATGGTTGTCGTATTTTGTATGGGTGTTGTAGTTGGTATAGTGATGGTTGTTGTGCTTAGTGGGGTAGTTGTGGATGGAGGAGTGGTTGTAGCCTGTGTGGTTGTTGTAGTTGGTGTAATGGTTGTAGTTTGTGTTGTTGTTGTTGTTGGGTCTTTAAACAGAAATAAAAAATAAAAGTAAACTTCATTATCCCAGCATCAGAAATGGAATTTAAAATATTTAAAATACAAGAAGGGGCTCAACTCACCGGGTCCAACAGTGACAACGACGCAGCGAAGCTCTGAGTGATACTTCTCTAAACTCTGTGAATTACTGTGAATGAAACAATACAGTAGCTTAATTATTAGGTCATGTTACAAAGGATTTTTAGATTTCTTAAGATTGTCTTTTTGTTTAATAATCTCACACACAAATGTACACACACATACAGATTTACAACAAGCATGTATATGTACAGGCTAAATAAGGTGTTATTTCCTTAGGTCTGCTTTTAATGATAATACCTTGTTGTATGCATTAAAGACTTGACACCTGTGTCACAAGAAACAGAGCTAATAGTTTTAGGTATTTCCACAGTTTTTCTGTTTTGATGAGGTATTATTCAAGGGACAAGAGACTGACTTGAAAACTGCCTGGACGACAAAGCAGACGGGATGGCTCTCTCCATCTTCGCTTTGAGACGGCGTCCATCGCAGTACGTACTGTCCTGCTGCCACTGTTGTCTGCTGTATGTTGTACGGCCCACTGAACAGCAGCTCAGAGATCCTTTAACAAATTTAAAGGACTTTAAAAGAAGTTAAAGAAGCATATCCAGAGCTTCCCCACCCATACATGGAGCAAAGCTGTTTTTTCCTTGATGGCATGATTAGAAATATTTGGCAGCTTGAGTGCATCTGACTCACCTTTCTTTTTCATTTTGCTTCCATCCTTGTTGGCATAGAACTGTTGTCAGTCAAATAGGCTTTTTTTTTTTTGGCTTTAAGCAGTATCACTGTCTAAGCTTATTAAACTAATTCCAAAACAACAAGGTACAAGATCAGCAGACACTGACACACAATGTTTCGTAGGAAGTTTTCCATGTTTTCTTTTGGCTTTAGATCCATACTGCTGTTTATATTTACTACTACAACTACTGTCTCTGTAACCTGACAGCACTACACAGCTGGATCTGTTACTCCTGTTGCATGCTTGTCAAACCTGTCTCATGCATCAGTATTGGAGTTTCACAACACAACAGACCAGATTCCTTGTGCACCTGAAAACCTTGGCAAATGAAAGCATCATGTGTATGTGACTGACATGTTAATGTGGACAAGTGATTCTTGTATAACTTGAGATGGTTCTGCAGGACGCCAATAACCTGTAGCATTTTAACATCTAAATTCTTTTACATTTGTTTTCCTTTGACTCACGCAGAGATGTTTGCCTGTGCACTGATGCTGATTTCCAGGGTCTGACTGACTGGGGTGTACAGCTGAGCTCTGTTGGCCGGGGTTGGAGGCAGGAACCTGGGCAAATAGAGCCCCTCTGTGCAGGATGGCACAGCAGGATCCACTGGAACAACAGAGAAGCAGACTTAGACAGCATTCTTAGGAGTGTACAGCCATGCTGGCAGCTCTGTGAGGCTGTACAATATGAAATACAACTAAGTTTGATGGGAGTGTCATTTGTTTAGCTCTTCATACCCCAAAGCATTGGACCAATTTAAAAAACGATGAAATCTTACCCCGTAAAACAAACTGGACAGGTATTTTGCTGATAGCGTCGTTCATAGTTACTATGGTCTGCACCCCGCCAGTCTGAGTCAGGCTGATAGTCTGCCTGGGAAAGTCCTCCATCACCAGCTGGACTGCGTATGGACCTTCATCACTGGTATTAGTGGGGCTGAATGACAGAGTACAGGTCTGCAAAAGGATAAATCAGAAACGCTGTCATCTTCGAGCGTCAGCGTCTCTTCCAACAGTGTCTAACTAGTTCAACTAAACACATCACCTATATGAGAGTTACTGTGGACTTTGGCCACTCACTGATGACAGGTTGAGAACAGACGCTGGTGTGCAGGGGTTACACTCTGACTCTGATGTTTTTCCATATCTGCATTTAACCTCGTCTCCGTCAGGGTCAAAGGCCAACAGGGTGAAATTTCTCTGACAGTTTGAAGGAACTCTGAGAGAGAAAGATAAAATAAGGATGGTGCAGTGGTGCATACATTTATAGGACAAAATCAAAAACAGTCTTGTTTTAAACTTTTTAAACTTGAACCCATACTTTAACACAATTTCAGTGGATTTCGTTTAGGAATCTGCTCACCAAACTTTTTCTTTCCTCGGTGATGGTGACATTTGTTTACAGTCATTGCCTTACATAAGTCACTATGCTAATAGTTATATAAAAAATGATTTTAAAAAATTTGACACATGTAAATCCTTTTACATACATGCACAAAGGCAAAATCACAAACAGTGAGGAGGCTTACCGCACAGCTGGCAGGATGGTGGTCTGGGGCGATGTGTTGGCTTTGCCGGTGTCAGACCGGTTCCTCAGTTCAACCAGAGTCACAGCTTTCCATAACGTGATGCCATTTCTGATGTTATTTATCCAGTTACCACCTTCCAACCTTCAGTTGAAGTTCATGTGAAAGTCAGTTTTTACTGTGCTGCACAGAACCTGGGTTTACTCTGTAGGTATGTATGTGCAAATACCTCAGATACCAATTTTTAAGTTCTGGAAATAACAGAACTTTTTTTTGTTATGTCATGGTGCACTCACACTAGCTGAAAAGACGCATTGCTGGGAACCTGGCGAGTCATGATTCCCTCTCTCTGACACCACTCTCCACTGCTTTCTTCATCCACCGTGTTTAGTGTCAAAGCACTCTGAGTCCCACAGTCCCCGCTGGGGCAATCCCATGTGTCCTCGTCTATGCACGAGTGGAAGTTCAGCTTATAGCGAAGAACCACCTATAGTATGACAGTAAAGATGTGTCAAAAAAAAACCCAAAAACAAACACTATCACAGAAATACTGCTACTGCCTTTTAATTTCTGCTGTTATTCCTTCCATAACAGTTTGGATTTGTTAAGAAAATCTATCAAAAGCTGTTTTACTTAAGCACTGTCAAATCTTCAAATAAGGTAAATACATTGTTTTAGAGAGAAACTTCACATACCGTGACAGATCCATCTGTGCTAATGTTTTTTGGGTAGTAGGTCATCACCGTGCCATAAAAATGAGCTGCCTCGGAGCAGCAGACCAGCAGCAGCAGCAGCAGAGAGCGTGACATAGTGAATATGTTAGTCTCTCTTCACAAAGACAGTAAAATAAAACCAACACCAACGCATGTATTTTGAACGACAGCCTCTCTTTCACCCTCCCTACTTTCTCTGTCCCACACGGAAGATTAATACGTTTGAAATTATCCAGTGAACCAGGAAACATTCTGGCATGAGGAAATGTATTGTGTCGTGGTTATAAGATGATAAATCATGAAGTGCAGGGAATGCTCTTATCCAGTTATGAGTAGAGCAGAACTGATACTGGTTTGTAAACAAGGTAGAAATCAACAGGTAGAAAACTGGCAGCATTCACCAGTTTTCTTGTACATAGATTTTTTGGTGCATACAAACGACATGATACAGGTACTGGATTCACTCTCAAACTTGATCTCATCGCAATGACACATCAGTTTTTTCATAGAGATTGTTCCTTGACAATGAATGAGGAAGCATTTGTTGTCTTTAAAGGGTAAGCACCTGGGTGTAAACAACTCTGGAAGATTATCAGGGTGTTGATAACTTAATATTACCACTCAGTGATCACAAGCTGAAAAGTAGAATTACGACATTCTTCTAACAACATTGGGAGGTTCCCTTCTTTGACACAGAGCTGTAATCCAAGCAAATTACATTACTTTTTAAAAAAAAGGAAACTCTCTTCCATTCTCTCCCTCCCTCATTTACACCACATGCTTCTCTAATTCTTTGTGATGCATTTAAAATAAAAAATAAAAACTTTCAAATATAAAAATGAATACCTTACTTTGCTTTGTGTTCTTTTAAAGCTGTTTACGCATTTAACATTACGTTACTGTAATGTAAAATTCCATGAGAACCTCTTTATTCAATTACTGTATGTATGTTTCATTATCTGCTTTTAAAAGTCCAGTATCATGTAGTTCAAGGCCAAAGTCACACATTTCAGAGGCTGAATGAAAGTAGGATTAGATTTCTTATTCTTAAAAAGAGAGTGAAAACCAAACTACAGTGAAAGTACATAAAAAATATATAATTTACAATTTGATAGTCATAAGTGTGTGAAACTATGCACAAATTTACTAATCCTGGGTTTCATCTGACAAGTCTGCAGGAAATATTACATTCATAAAAAACAGACAATGAATAAAGTAATGAATATTTTAAAATTATAAAATTTCTTTTGCAGAAACGTCTGGATTTTTTTTTTTTTTTTATGACGCCCCTCGATACTCTCGTGGATTCACCTCTTCGGTCGAGCCAAAGGCTCAAAGGTACTAAAACACCCCGCAAAGGGCGCTTTATATAAGTATTTGAACGCGGCCCGGACTGTCAAACTGTCAAACGACCATATTGAACCCGCCCATCCTCACCGAGCTCGTTCATTGGTCGAACGCGCTGTCAATCACAGGCCCCCCGACTCGGACCACGGTCATGTGACAGATGTTTTTGTTGTCTCGCTTCCGCCTTCGGTGTTTCTCCCCGTGTCATGTGGACGTCAAATTGACGGGCTTCGGGGTTTCACATCTGCTCAGCGACTCTTCCAGAAATCTCTGCGGGGGGTCTGAGGACTCCCCATCGCTGCGAAGACTCTTCCTGAGGGCGTTTCGAGAGGCCGAGGGCCGGTGGGAGCGATGGCGGACGGGGAACGGTCGCCGCTGCTGTCCGAGCAGCACGACGGTACCAACGGCTTCTCTCCCGGGGGCGGCTCGCATGGATATCCGTCAAAACCACAAAGTATGTCCGCTGTCTGGTTTGCCCCCTCAGCCGCCGCGATGCGGACACATTTACAGGCTTTTGAACAGCAACACTGACCGTTTTAATTTGTGTTTAGGTTTGAGGATGTCAGCCTGTAAACAAATGTTAGCTGGCGCTAGTTTCAGTTTGCGAGCTAGCGAACTAGCGGTCTGGCTAACGTTAGCTGTAAATAGTAGAATTAATAGACACACTTGGCACACGTTTTGTTTATGGGATGATTTAGCAAATACCAAAGTAGGAAATTAATGCTTTTCAGTTAGTTTAACTGATACTGAGACTGTTTGGTGCTTTGCTTTGTGCAATCAAATGATTTGAAAGTGAATTAGCCCTTTTGGAGGCAGAAAACCAGTAAAAAACTCTAAAATATTCTCTGGTTAAAACTACTCAAATTAGGACATTTGGTGCTTTTGATGATGACATATTTGGGTTTGGTCACACAGGGTTTTTGAAGTTCTTACCTTGGACTGTGGGAAGTTGTGACGACCACTCCTTCACTATTTTTTTGACATTTAATATAGTAAACACTGTAGATTTCTCAAAAAAAGGTTAGATGAATCAACAAAGATGATAACTGCTAGTCGCAGCCCAACATGAGATAATAAATCCAATCCAACAATTTTCATTATTGGAAAGTCATAGTCGTCATTTTTCAGGCAAAACATGAAGCTCCCTCTGAGTCTGGTTCTTTCAAATATGAAGATCTTCAGGTTTGGTTATTTTTTCAATTTCCTATCATTATAAATGAAATCTTGCAAATTGAAGAAAGTAAGATATCTGAGTACGTCATGTTGGCATTTTATAGAATAAAAGATTCAGTTCATCAAAAAGAAATAATAATGATAATTAAAATTGATCGATTGATATAATTAGCCCTGGTTTAAGCCCATTATTCAGTCCACCATTGTATCCAGACTTGCCAAAGGCTATGTTTCACTGGTCTTCATTTCTTTTTAATCTTGTACTATCTTTTCCTTCTCTTCCTGTCTTTCTTTGTCATTTCCTCCTAACTGTGAACTTTAAAATTCAGTTTCACACTCAGTCCTTCCTCTTTGCTCTCTTGCGTTACACTTGATAAATGTTGGCCTTTGGTTGTGTCACTCCCTGATAACGTTCTGCAGACTGATATATTTGCTGACTAATAAATGACACAGCGTAAATAAGCATAGGCATCGTAGGTTGATTAGTTAATGTTTTATTGGTTGGTAGTTGTTCCAGCAGGGTTAGAGAATGGAGGGTGGGAGTCAGTTTTCCGGACAAATCACTCTATCAGAATTTATTGCTGCTGTAAAATGTACCTTCTGTTTGTTTACTCACTGTGTGTCTTGATAGGCTTTTAAGTAGTAGCCCGTACACAGTCCAGACAGGGCGTGTTATCAACATCTTTTTTGTTTTTTTGTTGTTTTGTTGGCACAGAGTGTCAAAAACTGTCAGGTACAGAAAACCTTTATCAAATGTGCGGTTGGACACCAGGGTTTGTCACAGGAAGTTGTCAAGATAAGAGTGTAAACCACCCATATCCTGACACTTCCTGTTTTGGGATCACTTTAGAAGATAAGAGCTTAAACAACAGTCACACTCATCGACGTGTGTGTCATGTGCTGTGTGAAGTAGCTGTGTTATTTTGTTTCATTGCATGTTTGTCATGTAATATAATTGGCAACTATTTTGGTAATTGCTAAACACATTTTCAGGTAAAATTGCCCCCAAAAAATTCTGTTTTCTTTCAAATATGAAAATTGTTTTATGTTGTTGTAAATTGAGTATCAGTGGATTTTGGACTGTTGTTTTTCCTCGTCTTGACATTATTTGCGCAGCAGTCAACCCTTTTTTTTCTCAGTAACTAAACTGTTTCCTCCTGGTTGTTCCTCTCTCCAGGTTTAGCGCCGTTCCCCAGCTTGGTGGCGCAGGGTGACCCTCCACCCCCGTACTCACCACAGGGCAGCCCGGACAGCAGCAGCGCTCCGGTCATCAGCTGTCGGGTCTGTCAGAGCTCCATATCCGTGGAGGGCAAGATGCACCAGCACGTGGTGAAGTGCGGCATCTGCAACGAAGCTACGGTGAGTCGAACAGATCCAGACACTTACCAGATGAGTCTTTTTCAGGGTCGTGTCACGGGATGTTCGACTTTTCCCTCTTGCAGTTTTCTGACAAGTTTGCACAAACATAAAATGGTGAAAGTTGACACCATCTGAACTTTTTGTCACCCTGTGCACCTTCTCTTTTTATTTATCTTTTCAAGTTGAGATATGAGCATTAAATAACTGCCCTACGCATATTTAACCCAGCATGAAGATTGGAGATTAGTCAGTTTTTTATTAGAAATGTTCGCTCAGATCATAGCGGAGAATGACTGGATTCAGAAACCATAGACTCATCATGAGCAGCGTCTCGTGTTTCCTCTCTCAGGAAGTCTTTCCATCGTCTCGTCTGAGAAGATTTGCAGTTTCTGCTGATGAGCTCAAAACTGAACCACTGAGTTTTATTTAGGAAGCAGAGGGTTGGGAAACTCCGGACACTGAAACTGAAAATGTGTTGTGTTTTTGTTTTCTTACTCCCTTGTTCCTTGTGTCTCCAACCCCCCCCTCGTCAATAGCCGATAAAGAACGCTCCTGTGGGGAAGAAGTACGTCCGCTGTCCATGCAACTGTCTGCTGATCTGCAAAGTCACGTCGCAGAGGATCGCCTGTCCAAGACCGTACTGGTGAGACAGAGAAACAGTGAGGGATTATTTTTCACCCATCTCAGCCTTGGCTTGCAACCACACCATCTGTGCAGGAGAAGCCATTCAAGCAGCAGACACCCAGCAATTAAAAAAATAAAAATACAGACTGTGCTAAGGAACTGCTGCTGTTTTAACATCAGTGGACTTGTACAGCTTTAGTGGTTGATGTGGAAGTGCTTAGGGTCGAATGTAAACTCCACCGACTTTCAGGTGTTTAAACTCAGCGCTTTTTTTTTCTCCATTGTTTTTCTGCCAGTAAACGCATCATTAACCTGGGACCAGTTCACATTGGGAGGGACAGTCCTGAACAGCAGCATCAGCCCGTCGGCATCAGGGTCATCTGCGGACACTGCTCTAATACATTCCTGGTAGGACACACACACACACACACACACACACACAAATGACATACATTTAAACTGACAGTGCAGATTTCGCTTCTTTATTGTTGTGCTTTTAATGTCTTAGTCATCTACAGTTGTGGTCTAACAGATTTATTTCCGATGTATTTCATTAGATTCAGATAGAAACTGGTGTACACTCACGCACACACACACACACACACACACACACACACACACACACACACACACACACACACACACACACACACACACACACACACTCACACTGACCTTTCATGTCCTCTCTCTCGTAGTGGACAGAGTTTTCAGACCGGACTTTGGCTCGATGTCCACATTGCCGAAAAGTGTGAGTGAGATAAACCTCTTCCAGTTTTGGCCTTTTTGGCGAAACAAGTTTTGTTTTGACTCTAAACTATTTTTCTGATTTTGATTTCCAGCTCTTCTATTGGTCGGCGGTACCCCAGGAGGAGGAGCCTGCTGTGTTTCCTGCTGTTTATAGTCCTTGCCGCCTCCACTGCAGGACTTTTGGTGTGTATCTGTCTGTGTGTGTGTGTGTGTGTGTGTGTGTGTGTGTTGGTTGAACAAATTGTGGTTTTGATTTGCTTTAAACATTTCAGGCTTTTTCTTTCTTTATAAGATACTAAACTGTGTGTGTGTCTCTGTGTGTGTGTGTGTGTGTGTGTGTGTGTGTGTGCGTGTGCGTGTGTGCGTGCGTGCGTGTGTGTGCGCGTGTGTGTCTCTGTGTGTTCAGGTCGGTACATGGAAACCTGCCCAGCAGTCCAAAGGGATCTACGTGTCGTGGGTGCTGCTGATCCTGCTCGCTCTGTTCGCCATGGCAAGGACCATCTACTGGAGGTGTCTGAAAATCAGCGACCCCATATCCAACATCACGTAGACAGAGAGAGAGAGAGAGAGAGAGAGAGAGAGAGGGAAAGAAGGAAGGAAGGAAGGTGAGATGGCTGGAAGGAGAGGAAGAGGAAAGCAGTAGGTGATAGGAACTGTTGTTGCTGTGGCGAGAAGCAAATGTCAGATTTGACTGGGAAAACAGTGAGGCTAAAATCATGTAGAGGAAGAGAGGAAGGGAGGGATGGAGGGAGCAACAGATATAGAGAGGGGTGAAGAAAAGAGAAAAGATGTATTTAACATATTACAAATACTCATTCATGTCATGTTCTTATAAAAATGGAGTGTAGATGGAGAGGAGAGATAAATGGACAGTCTGGGTGAAAGAGAGCAGTTTTCTTCTAATGTAGTTTCAAAGCCTGATGCTGCTGTGTTTTTCCTGGAGCTGCCAGGAGCCGTCGGTTTCCCACTAATACAAATAAAATTGGAACTTTTTGGACTTTTTGTGCCCCCAGACCATAAAGATTCAGTATTTTCTCCATGTGAAAGCCCCTGAGTGAAATGACACTAAGACCAGAATGGGATGTGAAAACTAACATCCAGTAATGAAATTATACAGATGAACTGTTTTATTGATCGATCCCGGCTTAATGCAGATATCATACCAGATCGTTCCAGAATAGGCAAACAGTAACAGAAATCCTAATCAAACTGAGCGTGTTAGAGGGAAGAAATAACATGAGATTATTTTTTAAATTTTATTTTTAAAAATGAAATTCAGTCCAAACTTTCTCTTTACTCCGTCACTGTTGTTTATTGTTGTTGTTTTGCCCTGGCAGCAGTTTTTTACTTTCTGCGGAGCATCAGTGAGCAGGAGGATGAGTGGATAAATGTACCATCCATCCACCACATGAACCGAGCACCAAGTACTAAAAATATCTCAATAACCACATAAGGTCAAAGTGCACATATCGTTTGATATACTCAGTCTGTGAGGAACCACGAATGCTTTTAGTTTTGGGGCATTGTTCATTTCAACATGTGACTCACACAGGAAGAGTTTTAAAAAGACAACAAGCAGAGACAAACAGATCAAACTGGTTAAAAGTATCATACATACATAACAGACAGAGGAAGCTTAAAGATGAATTGTCATGAACAGGCAGCATAAATCTTTTTTTTAGCGTCCGTCTAGCAGCACGTCAGCGCTCAGATCATCTTACACAGGGGATTTGGTGGAATTTGATTTGCTGATTTTTATTTAGTTTCATCATGTGTTTACTGAAAACGTCGTGGGTTGACGAAATGATGGCGTTTAGTGAAAATCATCCGAAGGGAACTCTTTTTAATGAAACCCCCAAAGTGCAGCTTTTCCTGTTTGACTCGCTGATTTAAATCACTTGAAGCACACGCGGGGAACGATTTATTTATTTATCCTCTTTCTTTTTAATTGCAGTGCATCTTGTCTGAATCAAACTAAACTCAGCTGACACACTAGTAAAACCTGTTGGTGTCTCTTTCTCTGTTGAAGTGTAAATATATTCAGTGGATGTTGATTATTTTGGACTGTAAAGATTTATCAGGGCTGTTGCTTCTCCCTTGTTGCTGATTAATGTAAATACCCACTGACTGTGAAATATGTTGCACTACATTGTACTGATGTACTACTGTATGTTTCTGTCAATGTTATCCCGGTGGATGGATTATTTTTTTTGTATATTGTGGAACAAAGTAAAACTTAATAACAAGGTCCTCTGACTCAAACATGTCTCCTGTTTTCAGTCATTACATGCGTGAACGGTTGAAATGAATTTGTTATTAAACATTACTGAACATTTCGTGCTCAGGACACACAATCTAAAACACTCGAGACCCCCCAGGATTAGATTATGGCCCCTGTTGGCCCCTGACACGTAAAACCTGGACGCCCTGCAGACGCCCTGTGAAACATTCTGAAGATGTTAAATCTACTTACAGCTGAGAACCACAAGAGGGCATCAGTCAGTCAGTGCTGAGGAGACAGTGCAGGTGATCAGCTTTATGGAGCTAATCTAAGACTTTTGGTCCAACAAAACTTTTTTTCTGTTGCAGACTCAGATATCTCCATCCACATCCACTTCATAATTCTGCTGAGTTTGGTCAGTTAGTCGATTCTCATGAAACACGTTTTCCTCTTTTTGACACAAATTCAAGAAATTTGGCAAAATAAAGAAAATAAAAGTTAAGTTTCTGTGAATATTCAGATGTTTTTCGATAAGATCAATACAACCACTGCTGAAGAGAGTGAAACAGAAATGATGCAGTTAAAATAGAACCAGTCAAACCTGACGCGGTGAAATTTCGGGTATTAATGTGAGGAAAAGTTTCCTCATTGCTCCACACATCTGTTGTTTTCATCTGCTGCTGTTTTCAGTCTCATTAGCGAAGCAGAACCTTTGACTGATGTTTCCATCGCACTGTCTCTTTTTGATTTTAAGCTGAGAAACGTCCCTCAAGTATTTTTAATGCTCAAATTAAGAACAGGTGGCCAGAAACCCGCCTATAGACGTTATCCTATTTCCCCCCTCTCTTGCCCTCAAGACTCTCTGGTTTGCCTCTCTGTCCTTCCTTCTCTCTCTCTCTCTCTCTCTCTCTCTCTCTCTCTCTCTCTCTCTCTCTCTGCCCCTGTCTCTCTCCGTCTCCCTCTCCCTCTCCAGCTGCTGCCTCAGAGGGACGGGTGTAGAGCAGTGCAGCGTTCCTCCTTTCAGTCTCTCGTGGCTCAAATCCCGCTGACCCAGTATTGGCTTAAGCCCTCAGAAATCCAAAGCGCTCGAGTTCAGGACCACCTGCGTTCTGGGACCCCTGAAATTCTGGAATATGCGAATACTTTGTGTTTTTGGAGCAAGGACGAGTTTTCCGTTTCTTTCTTTTTTGTTTTTGTTTTGTTTTTCACTTTAATATTAAAATTGGTTGGAACTGATCTATTGTAAACATCTTGTGAAGTCGGATCAGTTGCCTTAGTTTTCTGTGGGGGGATCAGCCACCTCTGACATTCTTTTTCTGGAAATAGTTTTGGCTAAAAGAAAATTACACATTTTTCTTTGTCCAGATGAAAATAATTCCAAGAAAACAGCAAGAAAAATGTCGTCTTTTTCACTTTTTACTTCTTAATTTTGGGGTTTACCTTTAAATTTGGAATTGTTCTGCTTCTGGAGCAAAAAATCAGATCAACTCCAAAGAAGACGTGTGTGTGTGCATGTGTATGATTAAAGACATTAAGAAAGTGTGTGCTGTATATATGCCTGTGTGTGTTTTTGGCCATGCTGGAGGAAAAGAAGGCCCAGAGTTCTCTGCAGCAAAGCTCAGTGGACACAGGCCACCCAGAGGTGTCGAAGACCAGCAGCAGAACCTGTAACTCGGCTGCAGGTAAAACCACCAACCGCATCTCAAAGAGCGCCATCGACCCTGCACGACGGTGAGGACAAATATCTGTGTTCTTTCTGTTTGCTGCTCTCTGTGGCTTTGTTTTCTTCATGTCTTTACACGCGAGTGAAGCAGGAGGTACATGAAGATTTAAGACACAGGATGGAAGGAGAGCTTTTCTTTTCTTTTAGTAGCTAAAATGATTTCGTACAAATGTGATAGAAGTTAGAACAGGCTGAAAACGTCTGTCTAAGCCATGTAAAATCGATAAATGTTGTCTTCTATCCACAGTGACTCCAAAGCAGCTACATTCTTGCACGGCCACGTGTGCATATGGAGCAATTAGCAAGCGTGAAAGAGTCCTCTGGTATTAACCCTGGCTAGCCCTGCTGACCCCATAGCTAAAACAGGAAGACGAATGTATGTGAGAGTGTTGTGTCTGTATATGTGAGCGTCTCATCTGTCTAAATCCACGGCTTTAAAGGTTTTCTTCAGCTATGCGTATCATACATACTGTCCAGGCACAAAGTACCACTGTACAGAATGTGATGGAATCTGGTGATAGCTGTGCCATTTAAACCAGTTTCACACCACAACAAAGTACTTCAGGTGTATTTGATCCAAACTAAGCACAGAAAAGTAACCAAAGCACGAGATGAAGGATCTGTAATAACCAGCTGTTCGTAATGAAAAGCTACTCAGGACAGAATTTAATCAGAACACTTCATATTTGGCTGCATCTTTTTCCCAGAACTGCACTTTGCTGCTCTGTTGTTCGGTCTGTTCCTGAGAGTCCGGACGGGACTCGAGGTGTTCGGACCGGAATCCGAAATTTGTTCAGTTGTTTTGAAGAAAGTCAAAACCGCAGTGAGCAAATTTAAAATCCTGTGACATCTTAATTGTCACCGCGGCAGCTGTTGTTGGTTTGACCTTTACTCCTCAGTGTCTCCAGAGGTCAAGTCTCATCTTTCACCTTCAGCTTCACTCTTGTCCTTTGCATCTTGTGCTTTCATATTCATTTCTGCTGAGTTCACTTGGTTTTGGTGTAAATCACCACTTTTCTTCACCATGAGATTCATTCATCTATTCATCCATCCATTCATTCATTCACTCCCCTTTGCAGCAGTTCCTGCACATAGTCATTCATTTATCCTTATTTTTTTTTAAATAAACAAACCAGGAAACTCATCCATTCATACATTTCTTCATTCAGTCCTGTAATCAGCCATTCATTCACCTGCCATGAAAGCTGGAGAGGAATAGTTTTCCTCAGACAGCTAAGACACTGGGGAGGTGTTTATTACCGTGGGTGTGTTTGTGTGATAGTGCCATGCCTTGAGGCCATTATGGGCCTTGGCTGAGCTCTGATGGGAGGATTGTATGAAGGGAAGTGAACACAAGAAGACTCCCCACGGTGTGTGAGTGCTCGCATGAGTTAAAGAGATGGAGACAGGACAAGGGACAGGATTTAAGCAATAAACTGAGACAGTAAAGAAAGTGGACAGGAGAAAAAAGGACGTGTGTGTGTGTGTGTGTGACAAAGATGTTTTTTTATGTAAGGTGTGAAATAGCTTCGATCTGAAGCAAGGCTTTGCTCTGAGCGCTCTGTTGCTGTGGATTTAGACAGCTAGATTTAGGAGTGTTTATGTATGTGTGTGTGTGTGTGTGTGTGTGTGTGTGTGTGTGTGTGTGTGTGTGTGTGTGTGTGTGTGTTTGTGTGTGTGTGTGTGTGAAAAGTACATTTGATTTACCTCCGTGTCCTGCTTGCCTGTATTTTCAGGTTTTATCACAGCTCTGTCATCTGATGCTTGTATAACAGTTTATATAAAGCCTGATTTACAGTCTCACACACACACACACACACACACAGGAAACACTGTGGAAACCAAAAACACACTGACCTTGCACTGTAACATCGTCGTCCCATTCACACACACATTTAGCTTTACACACGCAGCATATGACCAAAGACCTCGTAAATTTTTGAGAGGGTTTTGGTCTTTGGAACGCGACGGCTGTGATGGTCACTGCGTCTGTGTTAGAAAGAGGGAACAGGTGGATTTTAAAGTGCAGCTGCTGCTTTTCTCTTCTTTTTACTAAGTTCAGACTCGTGTTCCTCAGCATCCTGTTCTCTCACTGTGCTCGCCGCCACCTGCTGGCCACTGCAGGTAATAATGCTGCTATGTCAGCAAAGTGCTAATGAGGAAAATCTCTTTATTCTGTTGAAATGTGGACGTTGTCGTCTCATGATATAGTTTGAGAACAGAAACTAAAACATCGATAATAAGCATGAGGTTCTGTGTGTAGAGTTTTGGACATAAAGTCTCCTCGGTGCAGACTGGTCGACTGTTAGCTTCGAGCTGAGCGATCTCCCGATGATGAGTCACTTTGTGTTGGACTCCATTAGTTCATCCACTTGTGAAGAGTTTCTGGGTCAACCAACGAGTCCAGCCTCAGAATCGTGTTATTAACTGTGATCACTGTGGACGGGACGTCTTAGTTCACAGCTCAGAGTCTCTGACGAGACTTTTAAATTGTGTGTGTCCATCTGAAGTTTATTTGCTCAGGTTCAAATAAAAAAGACACAGGAAGAATAGTAAAGAATAGAATAGTAAAGCTGGCAGAGGCCCTTTAACTTTATTTTTACTTTATCTTTTCAGTATCTTTTAAAAGACAAATCTTCAGGTGTCCTCTCTGTCTTCTCTCGCTTCCTTTGACTCAGTTTATATATCTATATATATATTTAGTCTCCTAAAATAGCAGAAGTCTTGAAGCTAGCTCATCATATCAGTGTCGCTGATACAGAATGATGCATGCCACCATGGTGATGAAAACTCTCCTTGGCCGTAAATGAAGCTTAGGTGTGATGATGATGTAACTCGAACCAGAGGCGCGCACACATTTTCACGCCGTGCTACATGATGCAGAGTGTCACTATCATTTTCCGCTGTCCGTCTCATACGAGTCCCCTCTGAGGTCAGGGAGAAAATATTTCTTAAGATTTTACGCAGCAGGCGTGTGCACAGACTGGAACTGAAACATCCGTAAAATGATGATACGTTGGTGCCACAAATTTCTTTAACAATACTTTATTTCATCTCTGTATTCACAATCCAAGGATAAACAAACTATTATAACTGTGTGTGTGTGTGTGTGTGTGTGTTATTGACAAACACACAGACACACATACTGATGTCCAGACACTGCGGTGAGTGATGGCAGCTCTCTGTTTGAGCCAGTGGTGATTTATATTCATCAGCTTTAATTAGACCCTCTGCTAACTGCTCCTCAGAGGACGGCGGCGGCTCTTGCAGTATCTGGACACACAAACACAGGAACACACACACATACGCAGCAGATACGGACTCGTCTTTTTGCATCTTGAGTTTATAGAACAAGTTAAAATCAAACAAAAGACATCAAAAGAACGAGAATAACGTAGACTGGAAGAGGAGAGAAAAAACCCTAACACGGCAAATTCATAACTTCTATCTTTGTGTGCAGATTATGTAAAAATGAAGAACATCAAAGTTTATAAAGCAGAAGTTAAGGAAGATGTAATTTAAATCCCTCATCCTCCGCCCTCCACCATCTCTGCAGAGAGATTTATGATCCTGACATGTGTAGCAGCAGGGTTTGCCCGGTGTGGGTTACCGTGTCCACTCCCTGTCCCCGCCGCCTGATGATTTAAACCCATGTGTCCGACGCTGGGCGTGTCGCCGAGGACACAGGGACCCCCAGGAGTCTCTGAGGTAACCGCACACCCACGTCACATCACGTGGGAACTGTCAGTCATAACAGGCTGGGTGAGAGGGTTGGCAGCGAAAAGGGCTGATAATTAAGGTTTTCACCCTCCTGTGACCAGTGGTGGAATGTAAACTAAGTATACTTTGCCCAGTACTGTGCTTAAGTACAGTGGACTAACCAGTACAACCCACTCTCACTGTGGTGTGTTGGGTAGGCATCATGATGGGAGGGTAAAACATTCCTCAGTAATCTTCCCTGCCCAGATTTTAAGTTTGGCCAAGTCGAGGAAATAAGAGCTGTGTTTTTTCTGGAAAGATCCCCGGGTTGAAGACAGATACTAATTTGAGATTTCACATTCCTTGTCAATCTTGGCGGCGGTCGCCGTCCGTCGTCACTGATCTGGGGTCAGGTTACCTCCGGTCTGAACTGTTGGGATCATTAGAGAAAATGTGACCTGGTTGTTTGGGGCGTGGGAGGTAGATGCTGCAGATTCATGTGGGGGCACAGATTAATGAGTTAGTGAGTGTGTTGTAATGCATGTTATAATGATCCCAGTTTATGGTGAACGGCTGTCCTGGACAGACTGTCTGTCTGAATATCAAACTCCATATGGTTTAAAAGCTAAATTATAAACTGCAACGAAACAGACTAAATAAAGTATAAAAATAAAACATCTGAAACAATGAGAGCAGTATTGGACTGTTTAAGTAATGGAACTACAGTGCAACACTGAGAGAGACTGGGCTTTCCTTGGACTTGAAGTAATATGAGTTGGACTTGGAGACAAGAAATATTAGACTTGACTTTGGCTCGTAGTTAAATATCTTGACAACACTGGTGGCGTATAAAATAATCCTAATGATGGAAATTCAAGGTGGTCAAAGATCACTGGAGATTATGGTGGAAAACTCTGGGTGTGTGTGTGTCTGTGTTCAATTAAGTCAAATTAACACACAAAACCAGTTTGTCATTTTTATGTCTAAATGTGTCCACGTCTCCACACATGGCAGACGCCTGTCTGTGTGTGTGTGTGTGTGAGGTGACCACCGTGAGGCCAGGCCTCTGTCAGGGTAGCGATGACAGCCGAAAATAAAACCGAACTTCTCTTGGCCTATCGTCCCCTCACAGACACACACACACAAACACACACTCCTACATACACACAAGTGAACACACACTAGCAGAGTGCTGCCAGTCAGCTGTTGTGTCGTGGTCAGGTGTTAAGCCCTGTGGTTCGGGGGAGGGGATAAAGAGGATATATTAGTAATTTGCTGCAATACCCAACAGAGAACGATCCTTTAATGAAAATATTCATCATCACCTTTTGATAAACTGTTGATTCAACAGTCTGTAAAGTCAATAGCCATTCATTATCAAAGACTTTCAGCTTCATATACTGGCTCTGAGTATATCATGCATCTGGTTGTGACTCACTAAATCCAGCTGGGGAATCCGGAAGAGTTTTTGACCGTGATTGGCTGGCGTTGTCGGTGGCTGTTCTGCCGCCACACTTAGCAACAAGGCGAACTTGGCAACTTTCGGGGGCATGCGACTCTTAAGCTCAACAAAATCCTCACTGATTCATGTTTTTATTTGCAGGAAGAGGGTTTATCACCTTCTTTCTAGGGCTTATGTAACTCCATCTAATAAAAATTCAGTTGTAAACCAGACTAAATTTGAACTGATGGGAAGTTAACGCTTAATTAAAAGTATCAAAGACATTAGTTTATATTTATGGTTATGAATCTTTTGGTGACTGCTGTCTGGAGACCATAGTTGACCTGAGATGTTATTTATAAACTACTAATATAGCATCATATCATTTATTTTAATTTCTCAAGCAAAACTTAACATTTAAACCAGTACCATAGTTCTGTAAACACAGAGAAACTCTCTTTGTTTGGAGAAAGATGCCATCTGATTGACTTAACTAGCAGCTATAATCTATATTTTCATGATAACAACGTATGAAATGGCAATGTGAAAACAATGTGACTATGTGAAAGGGTTTTTTTCATAGTGATGAACCTACAGACTAATATCACCTGGATCTACATCTGCCTCCATGTGGTTCAAAGGTCAGCAGCAAAGTCAGTTCAAGTTCAAATTTATAGTTCATTATAAGAAAATACCTTTCGTTTTAGTTTTTTCATGCTTATGGTGATAAATGGCAAAAAGACTACAGGGGGCTATAGGGGCTTTTAAAAACTACTGGAGCTGGGTGAAGCACATTAACTGGATTTCTGTGAGAACAGCGCCGCTGTGTGGCAGAGCAATGACAAGTGGACAAGAACATACACAACAGTGATAAGGTTAAGGATGAAAGCATGACTGCAACAGCAGTGACAGAAAAAAGGAAAAGCCATTCACCTTTATTTCTACTCAAACCTACAAACTTAAGAATAAAAACAATTTAGCAAACTCCTTTTTCATAGTATATCTGAAGCAGTATAATTAACAGTAGAGAAGCTTCAGTGTATTGTGTGCATCTGAGTGTTTGATAGGATGTTACACCACTTTTTTAGGGCCCGAGCACCGAGTGGTGCGAAGGCCCTATTGTTTTTGTAATGTTTATTATTATTATTAGGGCCCGAGCACCGAGTGGTGCGAAGGCCCTATTGTAATTCTAATGTTTATTATTATTATTATTATTATTATTTGTCCTCCCAAACAACTGCATTTTTCAACCCCTTCCCATGCTCTAAAACGCCTGAAATTTTGCACACTCATCAGGTCTGGTGAAAAATTTTATATTTTGTGGTCGTTGTAAATGGGGGGGGCAAAATGGCTCCGCAGCGCCCCCTTGAAATTTTCAAAACCCCCCTCCCATTGGGCTTAGTTTGTCATAGGTGCATGAAAATTGGTACACATGTAGATCATACCGAGACACACCAAAAAGTCTCTTGACACCATGACCTCAACCCAACAGGAAGTCCGCCATTGTGGTCGGAAGTTGGCGATTTTGGCGAATTACACCATTGGTATGCGGACGAACTCGTGCTAGGGATTTCACCTGATCCACTTCATATTTGGTGGACCTCACCTCAAGACCATGATGATCAAAAGTTATCACAGAGTTTTCTCTAAGTTAAAGGGCGTGGCCTCTGTGGCCCGCCAAAGTTTGGTGGCGTTTGGTGAATTTGCCATGACATTTTGAATGGCTCTCACGTCCACATACTTTATCCAAACATCTTCAAACTTTATGAGCATGATGAGGGCTCTGCCCTGAACGCCTCCATATGTCAAACTCCCGCCTTACTCGTGGCGTCCCCTGCTGGTAACAGGAAATGACCTATTTTTACTCTGAAGTGTACTGCTCCTTAATAGTTGACACCATCGGCTTGGTTTCTGCTCTACAACCTTCCCAACTACTTGGTGAAGCTACATTATAAAGGCCGTGAAGCTGGGTGCAATGGCATCTGTGTGGCGGCGCGGCAACTGACGATCCCTCGCCGTGAAATTACGTTTGGATTTGTAATGACCTTAACCACCTCCTATGATCATAAAAATTCATACACACGTTCTTGGGGACTGGTCCTAGACTCTGATGGGGTTTTTGTAATTGGGCGGGGCGAAATGGCTCAACGGCGCCCCCTTGAAGATTTAAAATATCCCTCTCCATATGGGTTTTTTTGGAATACAAAGATGAAAATCAGTACACATAAAGAACACTTCGGGACGCACAAAAAAGTCTCTTGACACCATGACCTCAACCCAGCAGGAAGTCAGCCATTTTGTTTTTGGCGGCCAAATTTCACTGCTTTCCACCATTGGTATGCGGATGAACTCGTGCTAGGGATTTCACCCGATCAACTTCATATCTGGTGGACCTCACCTCAAGACCATGATGATCAAAAGTTATAAGAGACTTTTCTCTAAGTTAAAGGGCGTGGCCTCTGTGGCTCGCCAAAGTTCGGTGGCGTTTGGTGAATTTGCCATGACATTTTGAATGGCTCTCACATCCACATACTTTATCCAAACATCTTCAAACTTTATGAGCATGATGAGGGCTCTGCCCTGAACGGCTCCATATGTCAAACTCCCGCCTTACTCGTGGCGCCCCCTGCTGGTAACAGGAAATAACCTGTTTGTACTATGACGTGTACTGGGGAGAAGAGGAGAGGACATAGGATGACTCTGGTACTTGGCTGCGCTGGCTGCGACTCCCGCGGGTCGCAAGGGGTGCGAGGGCCCGTCATCGCTGCTTGCAGCTTTAATTATTATTATTATTATTATTAGGGCCCGAGCACCGAGTGGTGCGAAGGCCCTATTGTAATTCTAATGTTTATTATTATTATTATTATTATTATTATTATTATTATTATTATTTGTCCTCCCAAACAACTGCATTTTTCAACCCCTTCCCATGCTCTAAAACGCCTGAAATTTTGCACACTCATCAGGTCTGGTGAAAAATTTGATATTTTGTGGTCGTTGTAAATGGGGGGGGCCAAATGGCTCCGCAGCGCCCCCTTGAAATTTTCAAAACCCCCCTCCCATTGGGCTTAGTTTGTCATAGGTGCATGAAAATTGGTACACATGTTGATCATACCGAGACACACCAAAAAGTCTCTTGACACCATGACCTCAACCCAACAGGAAGTCCGCCATTGTGGTCGGAAGTTGGCCATTTTGGCGAATTACACCATTGGTATGCGGACGAACTCGTGCTAGGGATTTCACCCGATCCACTACATATTTGGTGGACCTCACCTCAAGACCACGATGATCAAAAGTTATCACAGAGTTTTCTCTAAGTTAAAGGGCGTGGCCTCTGTGGCCCGCCAAAGTTTGGTGGCGTTTGGTGAATTTGCCATGACATTTTGAATGGCTCTCACGTCCACATACTTTATCCAAACATCTTCAAACTTTATGAGCATGATCAGGGCTCTGCCCTGAACGCCTCCATATGTCAAACTCCCGCCTTACTCGTGGCGTCCCCTGCTGGTAACAGGAAATGACCTATTTTTACTCTGAAGTGTACTGCTCCTTAATAGTTGACACCATCGGCTTGGTTTCTGCTCTACAACCTTCCCAACTACTTGGTGAAGCTACATTATAAAGGCCGTGAAGCTGGGTGCAATGGCATCTGTGTGGCGGCGCGGCAACTGACGATCCCTCGCCGTGAAATTACGTTTGGATTTGTAATGACCTTAACCACCTCCTATGATCCTAAAAATTCATACACACGTTCTTGGGGGCTGGTCCTAGACTCTGATGGGGTTTTTGTAATTGGGCGGGGCAAAATGGCTCAACGGCGCCCCCTTGAAGATTTAAAATACCCCTCTCCATATGGGTTTTTTTGGAATACGAAGATGAAAATCGGTACACATAAAGAACACTTCGGGACGCACAAAAAAGTCTCTTGACACCATGACCTCAACCCAGCAGGAAGTCGGCCATTTTGTTTTTGGCGGCCAAATTTCAGTGCTTTCCACCATTGGTATGCGGATGAACTCGTGCTAGGGATTTCACCCGATCAACTTCATATCTGGTGGACCTCACCTCAAGACCATGATGATCAAAAGTTATAACAGACTTTTCTCTAAGTTACAGGGTGTGGCCTCTGTGGCTCGCCAAAGTTCGGTGGCGTTTGGTGAATTTGCCATGACATTTTGAATGGCTCTCACGTCCACATACTTTATCCAAACATCTTCAAACTTTATGAGCATGATGAGGGCTCTGCCCTGAACGGCTCCATATGTCAAACCCCCGCCTTACTCGTGGCGCCCCCTGCTGGTAACAGGAAATAACCTGTTTGTACTATGACGTGTATTGGAGAGAAGAGGAGAGGACATAGGGGGACTCTGGTACTTGGCTGCGCCGGCTGCGACTTTGGCGGGTCGCAAGGGGTGCGAGGGCCCGTCATCGCTGCTTGCAGCTTTAATTATTATTATTATTCCTCCCAAACAACTGCATTTTTCAACCCCTTCCCATGCTCTAAAACGCCTGAAATTTTGCACACTCATCAGGTCTGGTGAAAAATTTGATATTTTGTGGTCCTTGTAAATGGGGGGGGCAAAATGGCTCTGCAGCGCCCCCTTGAAATTTTCAAAACCCCCCTCCCATTGGGCTTAGTTTGTCATAGGTGCATGAAAATTGGTACACATGTTGATCATACCGAGACACACCAAAAAGTCTCTTGACACCATGACCTCAACCCAACAGGAAGTCCGCCATTGTGGTCGGAAGTTGGCGATTTTGGCGAATTACACCATTGGTATGCGGACGAACTCGTGCTAGGGATTTCACCCGATCCACTTCATATTTGGTGGACCTCACCTCAAGACCATGATGATCAAAAGTTATCACAGAGTTTTCTCTAAGTTAAAGGGCGTGGCCTCTGTGGCCCGCCAAAGTTTGGTGGCGTTTGGTGAATTTGCCATGACATTTTGAATGGCTCTCACGTCCACATACTTTATCCAAACATCTTCAAACTTTATGAGCATGATGAGGGCTCTGCCCTGAACGCCTCCATATGTCAAACTCCCGCCTTACTCGTGGCGTCCCCTGCTGGTAACAGGAAATGACCTATTTTTACTCTGAAGTGTACTGCTCCTTAATAGTTGACACCATCGGCTTGGTTTCTGCTCTACAACCTTCCCAACTACTTGGTGAAGCTACATTATAAAGGCCGTGAAGCTGGGTGCAATGGCATCTGTGTGGCGGTGCGGCAACTGACGATCCCTCGCCGTGAAATTACGTTTGGATTTGTAATGCCCTTAACGACCTCCTATGATCATAAAAATTCATACACACGTTCTTGGGGGCTGGTCCTAGACTCTGATGGGGTTTTTGTAATTGGGCGGGGCAAAATGGCTCAACGGCGCCCCCTTGAAGATTTAAAATACCCCTCTCCATATGGGTTTTTTTGGAATACGAAGATGAAAATCAGTACACATAAAGAACACTTCAGGACGCACAAAAAAGTCTCTTGACACCATGACCTCAACCTAGCAGGAAGTCAGCCATTTTGTTTTTGGCGGCCAAATTTGAGTGCTTTCCACCATTGGTATGCGGATGAACTCGTGCTAGGGATTTCACCCGATCAACTTCATATCTGGTGGACCTCACCTCAAGACCATGATGATCAAAAGTTATAAGAGACTTTTCTCTAAGTTAAAGGGCGTGGCCTCTGTGGCTCGCCAAAGTTCGGTGGCGTTTGGTGAATTTGCCATGACATTTTGAATGGCTCTCACGTCCACATACTTTATCCAAACATCTTCAAACTTTATGAGCATGATGAGGGCTCTGCCCTGAACGGCTCCATATGTCAAACCCCCGCCTTACTCGTGGCGCCCCCTGCTGGTAACAGGAAATAACCTGTTTGTACTATGACGTGTACTGCTCCTTAATAGTTGACACCATCGGCTTGGTTTCTGCTCTACAACCTTCCCAACTACTTGGTGAAGCTACATTATAAAGGCCGTGAAGCTGGGTGCAATGGCATCTGTGTGGCGGCGCGGCAACTGACGATCCCTCGCCGTGAAATTACGTTTGGATTTGTAATGACCTTAACCACCTCCTATGATCCTAAAAATTCATACACACGTTCTTGGGGGCTGGTCCTAGACTCTGATGGGGTTTTTGTAATTGGGCGGGGCAAAATGGCTCAACGGCGCCCCCTTGAAGATTTAAAATACCCCTCTCCATATGGGTTTTTTTGGAATACAAAGATGAAAATCAGTACACATAAAGAACACTTCGGGACGCACAAAAAAGTCTCTTGACACCATGACCTCAACCCAGCAGGAAGTCGGCCATTTTGTTTTTGGCTGCCAAATTTGAGTGCTTTCCACCATTGGTATGCGGATGAACTCGTGCTAGGGATTTCACCCGATCAACTTCATATCTGGTGGACCTCACCTCAAGACCATGATGATCAAAAGTTATAACAGAATTTTCTCCAAGTTAAAGGGCGTGGCCTCTGTGGCTCGCCAAAGTTCGATGGCGTTTGGTGAATTTGCCATGACATTTTGAATGGCTCTCACGTCCACATACTTTATCCAAACATCTTCAAACTTTATGAGCATGATGAGGGCTCTGCCCTGAACGCCTCCATATGTCAAATCCCCGCCTTACTCGTGGCGCCCCCTGCTGGTAACAGGAAACAACCTGTTTGTACTATGACGTGTACTGGGTAGAAGAGGAGAGGACATAGGGGGACTCTGGTACTCTTGGCTGCGCCGGCTGCGACTCCGGTGGGTCGCAAGGGGTGCGAGGGCCCGTCATCGCTGCTTGCAGCTTTAATTTCTGATTGAATTTCTTAATCTTTAACTCTGTAGCGCTTTTACTCTGAAGGTGCTCACTTTTACTCTGAAGGTTGGTGACCCAAACCGGAAATGGTTCCGTTTTCGAGGCACCTGAGATTTCCTGTCAGAAAAAGAGCCCGAAGAGGAGTTTGAGCGCTCCGAAAATCACAAGTAACGGAAGGTATGCAACAAAAACAGTGTAAAATAAACAGAGAGCGATGCGTTTGTACTTGTACAGTCGCTGTACTCGGTGTTCGTCAAACGGTGTCGTGTGTGTTCATTTCCGGGCCGTGCTGAAGCCTAGCTGTACTAGCTGCTAGCAGGAGCTAGCATCAGTGATGGCTGGGCTCAGGCCCGCGACTCATCGGAAACATCTTTCTCGAACACGTAGAACTTTAAAACATGATAGATATTGATTATAACTGTTTGTTTAAGCTTTCACAAACGGTCACAGTATGTCGAAATAAACGCGTTTGTTGTTTTAATTGCTGCGCTCATGTGACGCAGATAAAGAAAAAAGCACATTTAACATCCCAAAGATTGATTTTTTCCCTCTTCGTTAAAGCCATTAAGTATTTTCGGAAGCTATTTGTAATATTTCAACAGACATGACACGTTGTGTACCTGTGTCCACCCTTTGTATTTAGTCATTTCAGCACATTTGTATACACATTGTACTGATTGCTCATGAGAGATGAGGGGTGCAGAGGCACCCTGAGGGATTAGCCAGCTGAAGAATATAAGATAGAAAGCTGGGCTTTCACTGCATATTAATCTTGTTGCATCCCATTTCTAATTTTTTACTATGCAATCCTCTCTGTTGTCCTTGGTATTTAAATATCCTAGTAAAGACAGTGAGGAGACCTTTGTATGCGTTTTTCCCACTGTCATCAGTGTCTGCTCATGTGTTGAAGTTGTGATTGGCACACTAGAGTTGATTGACGGCGAGGGGAATAATTGAAGGAAAAGTTTGGGCTCCTTGGAAAAGTCTGCAGGGTGTGCAGGGTGACATTGCTTTGTGGTGAGAACCAGCTTTCTTTTTCCCCCTGGACGGGCTTGAGTTTTTTGTTTGTTTATTTATTTATTTGCTTACTTACTGAGTGTGGGTGTTTACACTCCCACTTCAATCAGATGATTAGCTCTGTGTGCATTTTTTCCACGCATAGCTGAAGTCAGTCTGAATGAAAGCTAAAGTCAGGCCAGGCTGCTTAATTTGTTCTTTTTCTCAATTATTCGTCAACACAGTCAACGAGACAACGGCACAAGAATAGAGTGCAACACTTACTTCAGGTGTTCTGTGGAGGATCTGCTCCATTTCACCAGACCTTGACCTCGGATTTGTCACCTGAAAATCATTTCGCTCTGTGTTTTCATTCTTTTTGAATGAAAAGCTTTGCAAGACAGGGGTTTTTCTGTAACTGGGTGTACGTGAAAGGGTGGGAGTGGGAATCCCTACGAAGTTCTGTGATGCAGTAAGGTTCTTTCCTTAATTATTCTTGAAGTTCCCTCTTTTGCAGTTCGAGTTTAACTGAGCACGGTATCACGACACAAAACTAAATCACGTGAATCCTAATGTGATTTAATCAGAGGTTCAGCCTGATTTACATTGTTGTTCACTGCCAGCATTTAGCTCAGTGATGTGATGTTTGAAATCGAAGTTGTACTTGTGACTTGTTTAAATTTCACCATGTGCTTTGTCTGTCTGCTGGTGCCGGTCTCAACCATTTCCACCAGAGATGAGCATGGAAAGGAAATAAATGAGTTTGTCCCTGTTCTGGATGTTTCCTCTTAACAGCTGTGACCTTGTTCTCTTTCTATGTTGCTTTGTTGCTTTTGCCTCCTCTCTTCTTTCTTGCTAGTGAAGACCAGGAAGTGAAAAAGACGAACTGAGGGTGTATCCGACAGGAAGCACCACAGTGGAAAAGCCCAGATGAGACCCTCCAGATGATGGATGTCATCCAACCAAGAAGCTGAGCTCCAGTCCTATTCAATAACCCCTTTCTTTGTTTTTAACCTTTCAGCTCTGCGTTACTATTGGAGCGTTGCGCCCCGCCTCCTGCTCCCGGGCTCCTAAGGAGCCCCCTTCTCGGAGGGCTCGCAGGGAGCCCACTCCTGATTGGACAGCAGGCTGCATCCTTGCGGCTGGCTCAACTGAAAGCCCAGCTAGCACTGACGCAGATAAACAACGCTCTCACTGTTGGTAGTCGAGCCGCGAACTTGACAGCCAACTCCAACCCACCTGCTCCTTACATACCCACAACACCCCCCTCCCCGACTGCTGCGGCCATCAATCTCCTTAACCTTCTGAAGATTGTAAACACCATGTCTCACCCCCTGTATAACCCCTATACTCCCTCTGGGAACCAGAGTTCCTCCCAGGGACAATATGGACTTTCCAGTATTCAGGCAGAGAGGGACCCTCAGAGGGCAGCTCCTCATCTTGGAACTGGTTCCAGCTTCAGCTCTTCTGGTACTTCTTCTGCGGCCCCTGCCAGCTCTGGGCGAATGATCCCGTCGCTGCTGGCTCAGCCAGTGAGCCACAGGCCTGAACAGAGTAGAGCCGTAAGAGATGAGGACTTAGAGAGGTCTGTAGATATGCATATTAGCAGAGCCAGAGAGGAAGTGAGGTACCTTAGCAAACCAGCGCATCAGCCTGTAGACGAGGGCACTCGCTTTACTAGCTCAAGAGATGAGTTTCTCTCCCCAGGCACAGGGATGACCTCCTATTCGATGTCCTCAACCTCTGCCTCTCTGGGACATAGACACTCTGATGTTGAAAGTGGCAGTAGCTCCTTGGACTGGTTGCCAAACTACAAAAGGTCAACTGCTGATGATTCCCCTAAATTTTATCCATCGTCTGCTTCATCTAGCTATACCGCCAGCGGAGACGGTAGGTTTAATGCCTCCAGTGAAAGAGAACGTGATAGGCAGTCCATTCCAGGGTTAGGTGATTATGACTATCCAATGCCTGACAAACCTGCGGCCCCTCCTGAGTCAAGTCGCCCTAAGTATACTTCCGAATCAGCTGCTAACATCCTTTTGCACTTTGGACTTGAAAAAGAGGACTTGGAACATCTCATCTCTTACCCTGAAGACCAGATCACCCCCGCCAACCTGCCGTTCATCCTGCGCCAAATCCGCATTCAGAAGGCCAAGAGAGCTACAACTGCAGACCAGCCAAAACCCTACCCTGAATCTCAGCCCACCAGAAGTGTGAGTGGCATGGACAGTTTCAGCAGTTCTGGAAGGGCAGGAATGCGTGAGGAGGACATTACTCCATCAGTTCGCCAGCCCAGTAAAGTGATTGACTATGGCCATACTGGCAAATACACTGTAGGGGTTGTGGATGAGATTGGAAGGACCAGTGGCAGAAGAGCCAACAGTGGTGGAAGTGGCAGCATGCTGCTGGTGGACACTTACAGTAGTAGCAGCCACAGTCAAGAACCGCTGCAAAAAGATACGACAGAGTTGAAAAGCGGCGCCTTGGGTTCTTCACGTGACCAGGGTAGCTCTTCGTACGGTTCAGTACGGAGCTCTGTAGCTCCTCCAAGCACTGATCCTCCTAAACGATTGCAGACCGAATCAAACCAGACTTCTCAAACAATCCTCGGCTCTTTTTCTATGGCGAAGAAAGGCCCAGACGTAAGAGTCTTCAAGTCTGAAGCCTCCAAACCGCTTCCTTCGATAAAACCAGAGACAAACAACCAGTCAACGTCGAAAACCCAGCCTTCCAGCAGTCGGTTCCACCGTGTGCATCCTGGCCGACCTGGGCTTGTGCTCATTGGCAGCAGTGATGCCAGCGGCACTAAGGATCAGAGTAAAACTCAAGGAAAAGAGTCAACAGTTGCTGAGCAGGTGAAAAAGCAGCAGGCGCAGCAGCAACAGACGCCGCAGCAACAGAAGCAGCAGCAACAGATGCAGCAGATGCAACAGAATCAGCAGCAACAGAAGCAACAGAATCAGCAGCAACAGAAGCAACACATGCAGCAGATGCAGCAGCAGCAGACACAGCAGCAAAAGAAGCAGCAGCACATGCAGCAGACGCAGCAGCAGCAGCCAGTGTCACAAATGGGGCAAGCGCTGTGTCCCCCAATTTTTTCTGCTGCGCAACCTGTTGCTCTTGCTTCTCTCCTCTCCAGCAACATGGATGCCTCACTTGCCGTGCAGCGTTCAATGTTTGTTCCCGGCGATCCTCGCTCCCTCATTATTCCTCGAATTCCACCTCAGCCGATCCTGAGCCCGCTGAACTTCATGCGTATGTCACAGATGCCTTCCAGCACTCAGCATCAAGCGAAGAGTCCATTGTCCAAGGGTCAGCCGACACCGGCCATGATGCATGACTATGCAGCGGCTACACCGAAAGTCTTTCCACATACCTGTTCTCTGTGTTACAAAGAATTCACTCATTTGAAGGTGAGTGGAAGACTGCACTGTTTTATCTCCCCTCAGGAAACTGTTTATTTCGATGTCTAAGATTTTTGTTCTTTTAGATTGTAACACTCCAAATGGTTCATTTTTCTTTTTGTTTCAAAGGTTTGAAGGGTTTCAGTTTCTTTTAAGTCCTTTTGCCACTAAAAAGCCTGCCACCCTGTGAAAGCTTCGTACCATTTTGGAAAAACAAACTTGGATTGCAGACATGGGGACAGATTGTTTAAACTTGCTGACTGTTATGTACTCCAAACTAAATATTTTGTACCGTAATGTTTCAAGGATGCTTACAACGTCTGATTTACATGATTTGACTTAAAACTGTTGTCATAATTGTCAGTATGTAGCATAGCCAGATTCAGATCAAAGTGTAATTGCCATTGCCAGAGTCATAGTGACTGTTGAGTGTTGTATAATTTGATAAAAAAGTACTGAGAACTGGCCGTTGGTTGAACAGAGGGCTGAGAAGATGTGATGAAGAATCTGCAGGTTTGAACAGATGATGATGGAAGACGGCCGTTTCCTGTTTTTCCTCTGTTTTTTTTTTTGTTTGCTATTTTTTTTTTTTTTTTTTTAACTTTTTCACAGTTTGTATTCAGTTTGAATTTACACTGTGTTACTGTACAATTTTCCCACCACTGGAACCCACTTTAATTCATTTAATATCTTACAGCAGGCGTCACTTTTTTGTAATACTGGCTCTTATTTTGGAGCCAAGCTTCCCTTTTTAATGTATTGTTGAGTATTTTTGCGTCCCAAAAAAGAGTTTCAACTATTTTCACAGAGAACCCGACGCCCTCCTGCAACCATCGTACTTCATGAATCACAAAATCAGCTATTGATATTTTTAGATTTTCAGATTTTTTTTTTCTTCATTGACCACCTGTCTGATTATTTTGCGTTTTGCGACACCGCATTCCACATTTCCAACAAAGACGCACCGGCTTTTTCCTCTCCCCGGTTTCCACAGCTACCTGTTTCCACTCCAAACCTACGGTAGTTGTCTCAGCTCGTGTGGTTTTGTCCTGATCCATACCTGATAGTGACCTCCGCCAAGATCTCGTTAAGCAAACTTCGGGAAACTTTGATACTACGCAGGACTGAAGAGCCAGACATCAAAGAATCAAGAGCTCAAGAAGAAGATCTTTTATTTTGGTTGTTACTGTCACTGTGACTCCTGTATTTGTCATAGTTTTTGACTTGAACTCCAGCTGATTAAAGTTAGCTTTAACTATAAAGGTTCTAAATTATCTAAATTCCTATTTTTGTCCACATGAAGTTATTATATTTGTTATCATGCTGATTTCTCACTTTGTTGTTTGCAAACAACTTTTTATTTACTTTCTGAGCTGTTAACTAATTTCACTGCTCCTCAAGGTTGTGCACATTTTAACTGCTCCTGACTGAAGATTTAAAGACACCAGATAAAAATATTTTGCTTTTGTGAATTTCTGAACTTCCCTGACTTAATGTGAACATGCATCGTCAAGCACTGTCTCCTTTGCATATGAAAGCAGAGAAATGAAGTGGGACTCTTTTGGAGGGGGACAATCTTAGAGGATTAAATGTTGAACAAACAAAAACTTATGGCACCTGTGATATTGAAACCGGCAGCAGTTGCGATGAGGTCTGTCTAAACGTTTTGTGTTTGTTCTTCTGACTACTAGGATTGGATCGCCCACCAGAACACCAGCCTTCACCTTGAGAGCTGCAAACTCCTCCGGGCACAGTCAGTCTTTTATTTCCATCATCACTACAGTTTTTTTTTTTTTTTTTTAATGCCTTGAAGTCACTTGTCACCCGAATACAACCGCGTCATGACAGTCTACATCGACGCCTTTGGCTTTTGAAGTCAAAATGTGGCCCCTTTGGTGTTTTAATGGATGTTTGAATTGTTTTTCTTTTTTCACAGATACCCAGAGTGGGATGGTGAGATAGTACTCGGCCCCAGGTATATTTCTTAGTCTTCAGACAAGTAACAACCACACCAGCTGAGAAGCTGAGCCCTGCTGATTCTTGAACATTTTCTCTGCCTGTCATTGACTCATGTTTATCTCATTTCTGCCTCTCTTCAGTGCTGCAGGGAAAGATGCCAAGCCCTCACCCTCAGCTTCTGCCCAGACCGCTCAACATCGTCACCAGAAAACCAGGCATGGGAGCCGCTCCCGTTCCCGCTCCCGTTCCCGCTCACACAGCCCCCGCAGGCACCGCGGCTCGGAGAGTCGAAGGGAGAAACGCAGCCGATCACGATCACCTCACAGCTCCAGATACACTCGCGGGTGTGTTACACATATAATAATGAACAGAAGACATTTATATCTGTACTTCTGCATCATCATTAATTTGACTGTCAATTTAGATTTTCTTTCTGTGAAATATCTGATTGCCATTTTCAGGTTTATCATTAGATTAAATGACTTTATGTTTTTACTAAATGATTTTATCCGTGTATCAGGTCCCGGTCTCGTTCCCGCTCCCCACGGTATGACCGCCATTCCTCCTCCCTCTCGGCCAGCCCCCGGAGGCACCACGGCTCGGAGAGTCGAAGAGAGAAACGCAGCCGATCGCGGTCGCCGCACAGCTCCAGATACACTCGCAGGTCTGTGAGACACAGTTCACATACAGTACAAGCAATAATATGGGTGAGCAGAAGAGATTCCAGAACAACAACACCAGAATCCATTTGAACATCTCTTAAGTCTTTCAGTGAAATATTTTATTGCCATTTTTAAATCAATCATTAGATTAATTGACTGTGATTGAAATGATTTTGTCCCTACTTCAGTTCCCGGTCTCGTTCTCGCTCTCCACGGTATGACCGCCCTACCTCCTCCCGCTACCGGTCCCGTTCGAGGAGCTATGAGAGACGAGCCTCACCGAGGAGGAGAGATGAGAAACGGTCCTCGTCACAAAGGAGTGAAGAGAGGCGATCCTCTCCGAGAAGGAGCCGTGAAAGGCGATCATCGCCAAGGAGGGGCGACGAGAGACGGTCATCTCCAAGGAGGAGCCGTGAAAGCCGATCGTCCACAGAGGGGTCGTCGCCTCAACGGATGAGGTCGAGCAGCGCAGGGAGACTGGCTAAGAAACTACTGGAAAAATCAGGTTTGAGAAATTGCAAACATTTTAAGATTAAAATCTTTAAAATACTTTATTACTGGACAGCGTGTATGCCATGAATATAAACTGGAAAGGGAACATTAAATCACAAAAGAGACGAATAAAAGATGCAACCAAAAAGTTTCAGCTAAGTTAAATATAAAATCAACTGGTTGCTCATCTTGACCAAGTAGCCTTTTAATGAAAGAGCTCCCAGGTGCAGTGGGGACTCCAGTTTTGTCTCACCATGTCTTTTGCCTTTGTCTCCCTAGCTGTCCAGTCTCTGCCAAAAGGCTCTGACCTGGAGGCTGTTGTTAAAACTCTGGCTCCTGCCTTACTGGCAGAGCTAGCCAAGATCAAGTCTTCCTCATCATCATCATCCTCTTCGTCACCCAAAGGAGGAAAACACCCTCAGTCTTCTTCCTCTTCTGGGGGAAAGAGCTCATCCTCTGCTGCCCCTTCGTCATCGTCCTCCTCCTCAGGAGCAAAGAAGAAGGAGTCGACCACCGGGTCCTTTAAAGCAAAGCCCAGTCCGCAGAAGAGCAAGGCAAGTGCTTCCCCCAAGGTTGGTGCTTATGTCAGAGATTTATAGAGATTTATGCTTTTAGATTTATACAGTTAAATATAAAGGAAAAAAATCATAAAGCCCAAAAAGTCTAGTCTATAATTGGTTTTCTCTCTCGCTGTTTACTCAGGTGGCTAAATCGTCTCCTCCAACCATGGTGAAGCTCGAAGGGATTCGCAGTTCTCTCTCGCACAATGATGTGGTGGCTGTTGTGGAGCAGTTTGGAAAAACAAAATCAGTCGTCCTGTTTCGGTCCAAACTGGAGGTATGTGTAGAGACAGCTTAGAGTGACTGTGTGTTTCTGCTAGCTATTCCAATATTTGCCAATGCTTCAAAAAAGATTTCCACTAGAACCCCGAAGATCTAACCCTTTAACAGTTAATCACTCAGTCTGCAAATGTCAAATCTCAACCTCTTTAATTTAAGAATTGATGCATTTCTTTAATGTCGTACTTAGTGTGTGAGTGTAATGAGTCCTGATAGTTGTCGTAATCCAAGGTTTTGTGTGTTTCGCGTGGTTGTGCACATGTAGGCAATCGTGTGTTTCGAGAAGGAGGAAGACGCCAAGAAGCTGAAGAGCGTAAAGAGCTTCGACATGAAAGGAATGCCAGTCACTGTTGTCCGGGAAAAGGTACTACACTTTATCTGTCTCTGTCTGTTTTATTTCAAATTGAATGTGGTGAAGCACAGAGCCTGAAGACCAAAACATTATTAACTGTCCAAACGCCTATGGTCTGGACTGTGTCTTCTGCAGTGTGGTCGCAGTGTTGATAATCAGATTAATCTAAAATTACACAATCTGGTTTGTTTACAGGATGCTGATTCTAAGGAGCAAAAGAAGAGTCCTCAGAAGTAAGACATTCTTCACACAGAGCTCTGCTTTAAACAGTTATGGAGACGGGAGGTTTAGTTATATTACCATAAGCACTCGGTGGCTGTCTGTCCCTTTTGGCTCCTCATTAAAATCTGGATATGTGTTTTCAGGGGATGGACACCGTTTGAAACACCTGTACAATCTTAACTGAATTTATTTTAAAGTTAAATTACAGTTTTTACAGTTCCAACAAAAAGATGAAATATTATAAACTACTCAAAGGAAGAGTTTATTTTCTTTTGTCCTCTTCCTGCACGTTAAATGTCATGAATTTAATTTAAAATGAACAGCTGATCTTCCATTTTTTTTTATTTTTGTCCTGCTTGATAATCACGTAACTGTCTTTTGTTCATAGAAAACCTGCCAGTTCTGAAGTATCCACACCTCAAACAGCTAAATCCACAACCGCCGCCGCCACCCCCAAAACGGATCCTCTCCCTGCAGCTTTATCTTCATCCTCAAAAAACACTTCCAAAAAAAACACAACAGGCAAACAGGCAAAAACTGCCGCGAAAGGCTCAGGTAAAGGCTCAACAGGTGTCACTAAAGGAAAAGCCAAAATGGTCAAATCTAAGGAGCAGCAGAAAGAGACAGCCAAGGTTGATAACTCAGAAAACACAACTGTTGCTGAACCAACTAAAGGCTCAGAAATGGGCACTGATGCTCAGAAACCCAAAACAGCAGTGGACAATTTAGCTGCAGCAGAAGCTGTGACAGAAGAAAAGGGAGAGGAAACAGCTGCCATAAATGTTCCAGAGACTTCAGAGTCTAAAGAACTGGGATCAAAGGCTCAGGAATCGGCGGCGGTGCCAGAAGACACAGCCACGGTTGTGGAAACAGGAAATGCAGCGGTTTCTGCTGAAGTTGATGTTGAGGCAAACGAGGCCAAAGATGCTGAACCAATGGAGGCTGGGGAAGTTGAAGCTGAAGTGAAACAGCCCATGGAAGTTGAAAGTGGTGCTGAGGGTGAGCCGACACAGGCTGTACCAGACAAACCCAGTGAGAGTCAACCACCAACCAGTTCACATGAGACTGTTCAGAACGCAGAAGCAGTTCCTCGACCTTTAGACACGGATACTAAGAGCCCACAGAATCCCATTAAAACGCCTGAAACCTCTGTTAAAGCTTCAGTGCAGGTCCAGCACAGCACCCAGCCAGAGCCAGAGTCCACCGCACAAGGGCTGGAGACCAAGAGAGACTCTTCTCAAGTCCAGCAGCAGGCAGCATCCAGGTCAGCCGCAGCTGCTTTACAGACCGAGCTAACAGTCAAAGGGATGGAGAAAATAATACAAAAAGGAGATCCTGTGTCTGACGTGAAGACCCAGAGGAATCCAGCATCAGCCGAAGACACCTCCAGCGCTGTCGGCAGTGTTTCAGCTGTGTCGCCTGAAGTGCCTGCATCTACCAAAACTAAGCAGACAGCTGTAGCAGCGAGCGAACAGCAGCCGGCAGCAGCCACGTCCTCTTCAGCTACGGCTGCCGATCTGACTGTTGGGGAGATGGTAGAAAAGCACCTGCATCCAAATAGTATCAGTAAGAAATCCAAGAAGTGTGTGTGCACGCATGTCATCGGCTGTATGCAGATCACAGGTGCCTGCACGTGATAATAATGCACATTCTTGTCTTTTTAACATTTACTTTGTCTTTTCTTTTGCAGCGTGCCTCAAGTCAGAAACCTGCTTCTTACCAAAAGTAAGTTTTCTCAAACCCTTTGTACAAACTGATGCAGTTTTTAAACGTTTGTTCTCAGCTGATGCACAAATGAGCATTTTAATGTAATATCTTTAAAATGGCTTTAATAATTAAGGCCCTGAAAGTTATAAAAGTGACAATTTCACACTGAACTCAAAGCTGATTTTTGCCTTTATTCACATGAGTGACTTGACATGATTTGACTAATATTTATGGAACTTAAACTGTTACTGTCTCTCATTATTATCTCATTGTTATCTCTTTTTTGAATCTTTCCAGTTTATGGCGCTTGGTAAGAAGCAGCTGATAATAACCAACCTGCCGAAGTATCAGGATGGCCTCTACACAGAGGAAGATCTCGCCAAACTGTTCATTCCATTTGGATTTAGATATCGGAATGACTTGCTTGACTTTATCTTTGTCGTTCCTCAGGCACGCATGGTAGGCATCAGGTTTGGTTTGTTAATCCCATATCTTTGCAGTCGTCTCTTTCTGTATAACTGACGACACATTTTTGCGTCTGGTTTTTCCCCTGAGGCCTTCGTTGTGATGCCGACAGTGATGGATGTGCAGAACATAATGCGAGACGTCAGAAAGAAGCGCTTTATTCTCAAAAAGTCTCGACTGAGGTTACGTGTGGTGGACAGCGGAGTAACCATGTCACCGGTAAGCATGTTCACGACGCTGCTTCTTTTTGTTGACAGGTTTTTACAGAAGTCCAGCACATTAAATACTGCCTACTCTGATGTATTTGTTTCAGCTTGGGTTTTATAAATCACTGATGAAGCGGATGAGTTCTGTAAGTAACATATACACTCTTATTTCCCCAGTAATTATTAAAACTGCTTTTAATTTTCTTGGTAAAAGTATCTCGAGTGCTGCTGAATGTGTGTGTCTGTCCTCTTGTTGACTCCTCGTTGTTCACCTCTTGTTCTTGGCGCAGCCTGTGGTTGATGATGGAGAGAGAACAATCTTCATCAAGAACATTTCACCAGGCGAGGCCAGAGACCTCAGGGAGAATTTGAGAAAAATCGAATTTGTCAGAAACTACCTGCCTCTCCTCAACAAGGTATCACAACACACACAGTTAAAACTGAAAGCCGTGTTGGAGAGGTGTTGTAAAACCTTTGACCGGTGGTGTGCGCTGTTAGTCTCATCTGTCCTGTACGTGCGTGTTTCAGGTATACATCGAGTTTGAGTCCATTCGTGATGCTGATAGGCTCGGAGTTTGGTACAGCCTCCTCAATCGGGCCCCGGGTCACAGCGTCTACAGGCTGAAAACACCACACAGCGGCTGTACATCACTACGTAAGTCTTCACTGTCTCAGCCTCCACAGGCAGCAAACACAGCCCCGGTCACTGCATCTGATAAAATGTTAAAATAAGCGTTTAATAATGCTCCTCATAAATATGTTCAAACAAAACGCGCTGCTTGTTTTTGCTCTTTCAGCACCAAGACTTCCCGCAAACGCTATGCCGGACAGCAAGGATGCTGTTGCCGGGGCAACCGTCCCGTCAACAGAGTTTGGCGTTCCAGAGGGCAGCGTGTCACCGTTTTGGGTCATGATGACAGCTGTTCCCTTTGTGTTCCCCACCATGTCTCCTTGGTTCAGGATCCCAGGTAAGAGCGACGGCTGGAAACCAAAGTGCTGAGTTTAACACGGTTACTAACTGTTCTCTGAAGCGACTGTTTTCATTTTTGACTCCTAGAATATCTGACAGTCAGAGGACATGACGACATTGCGGTAAGCATATTCTTCCCCAATTTAATTTGTATTATTTATATGCATGTCATTAAAAAATTGCTTTTCGTTAGTTGGTGATAAACCTGCAGGATTTTTATGCTGAGTTCAGGTTTTACAACCAAAGCTCGGCAAAACCCAGTTAGACAAATACAGGAAGTTCCAGCCACTGCTTCAGTTTGTGTAGCATCTGATTTTGTATAAATTTCCACAGCTCAGAACAGAGTTCATTCAAGTGACTCTGACTTTAAGTAGCTCTCTGCTTTTCATACTTCATCAGATGTGTTCAACAGAATGTGATGTTTTTGAAAACATGTTCTAATGACACGTGTTTGATTGAACTTTTGACATTGCGTCCCGCAGAGGGCCAGCCGCCAGGGTTCGGAGTTCCACACAGTCATGTTAACTGGTTTGCCAGAAGGAAACTACAGACACGAGGACGTTGCCAGGCTCGTCTGGACCTATTTCCCCAAACAAAACCTTCACTCCCTGTACTACAACGTGACAGTCCTCACGCTGCAGAGGAGGGTGAGGAGAAGATCGTGCAGGCTGACACAAGCACAAACGTTATCTTACTGACAGTTTTATTGATTAAATGGAGCTTTGTTTTTATTTAACTGTCATAACACCTTCTTCTCTCCTCACCCCCAGGCTTTCGTGCATTTCAGCGACTGGGCTGCGTGCTGCAGTTTTGCCCAAGATCACATCAGAAATCCAGTTTCTGTCAGAGGCTCCATACTCAAGCTCCACTTCGTCTTACAGCACATGTATCCTGAATCGAGAGAGGTATGGGCGCTGTAACACTGCAGGTCCATTTTACTGTTCCTCGCTCCCGGCTTGACCCAGGAATCGATCTGGTTCTCCATTTCCTCCAGTATTCTACTGACTAGAACAGAAATACAAGCACGTACACACAATCTGAAGCATTTAGAGAAACGTATGTTTTGACAACATCTCTGTGGCTTGTCATCTTTTTTGCAGGAGCTCATGTATAAAACTCTGATGAAATGGAGCAACGCTGTAAGTAATTCATCTTCCATTTTCATCTGAAAGCAGCTGTTTTTCGAGTCCCTGGTCCTTAACACCAGCTGTGTGATGATTTTCAGCGTGTTCCAGATGTAGAGTCTCTCGAGGAGCGTTTGCTCTGTGTTGAGATCTCCGGGACAACTGTGGACGTCGTCAAGATGGTCATGGAAGTGGTGGCGTCCATTGCGCCTTTTGTCAGCTTCCTGCCGCTCGCCAACAGGGTACAACACCCACACAACACCACCACCTCCACTTTTTTAAATTTTTTAATCCATCCGTCAGTTTTTTTGTGACTTACCAAAAACCTGCTGTGTCAGGGTTCTCTGTCACATCAAAGCGCTTTTCTCTTTCTGTTCGTTCCACCTCAGATATGTGTGGAGATGGCTGATTCCAGCGGTGTAACACAGGTGGTGGAGAACTACAACACCTTCTCACCGGGCTCTTTATCGAAGCGCACAACTTGGTATGTGTGTCCTTAAATTAGGGATAAGAAAGGAGTAAATGATTTAATATCTACCCACAGAGTAACGACTATAATACCTTCTACAGATCTTTCCTTATTTTTTTAACCCCCTGTCTTTTTTTTTCCACGCAGGAGTAAAGTTCAGCGTTTCGAGTCGTGAGTATTTCTCTTTATAATCAATTCTTCTCTGGTTACATTTACCTTATATTATGGCAAGGGACTCATCATTAGTTCATCAGTAGTTTCAGCCCTTAAGGCTTTACAGGAAGAGAAAAGAAGGATTTTGATTTAAAAACACTCAACTCAAGTTTTTATGTTTTTAATTTTAGTTTGAAGAGCCTGAAAAAGCGTCTTGAGGACTCCAGTGAGACGACGATAAACCTCGAACTGGGCACTGTCGATGCTGAAGTCATTTCTGAACCGGTCACAGCAGGACCGAGTGCCGACGTAACAATGAAGGAGGAGGACAACGAGAAGATGAGAGCTGAGATAGCCATGGACTCCACCATTGCTCCTAAGGCAAATGAGGATGTAGAGAAAGCAGGAGTGAACAGGGAGCAGGGGCCACCAACAATTCTAAAGAATACTGCTGATGGAAACAGCGTCCCTGCTGCTTCCAGCCTCACACTCTCAGCCACAAGTCAGGTCAAGTCCGACGACAACGCCGCTGAACTTGTTCGCATTGACGAGGACGTATTCAGGGTCCTTACAGCTGCAGTCCGCCAGCACAGACTTACCAGAGAAAGCAGGACATGCAGTGAGGAGAAAGAGGTGACGTCCAGCTTTAAACGCCACTCAGAATTTAATGATGATAATAAATAATTATAACTTTATATATAGATAAATGGCACTTTTCAAACACACGTTGTAGCACAGTTACAAAGTGTGTTAGAAAAAGGTTAGAAAAGCAAAGAGAATAAAACAAACTCAGACCAGGAAAAACGAATCACATGATGAAACACAAACCGAAATGAAAAGATCAAAAACCAACAGTGAGCTGATCAAAGTACTGACTGTGTATCCAGTGTCTTATATCTTAATCCGCCATAGAGCTCCATCAGCAGACCACACTGTAACAACACCATACTAATACACGTCAGCAACAGTACAACACGGTTACATGTTTCATTAAAGCTACACACTGCACAGATCTGATGTCTCAGCAGCATCACGCACAGCATCAGCAACATGCTTTCCAAAGGTCATGGTTGTAATTGGACCTGTCTTTATGTTTAATGTCTCATGTCACTGATCCGGAGAAGCCGCCTTAAAGATCCTTTTTAAATATTTGTTTTGTAGAGCCCCAGCACAAGCAACACAAGCTCCAGAGGTGTCAGTTATAGAGAGACACCACAAACAAAGGTAAGGGTTTCACCTGTCCTGGTTATTGGAGCAGCTGTTTGCAAAACATGAACACGTCTATCAGTTTTAATTTAACTTTTATTTTTAACTATAGTTTTATTTTTTCTAATTGTTTCCTTGTTCCAGAGATTGATTCCGTCTTTGTTCTCGATCCAGGATCAGGATGATTTTACAGATGACACCGTTTCGTCAGACGCCTACCTTTTTGATGAGCACAATTTCAACATGGAGGACTTTGTCACCATTGATGAAGTTGGCGACGACGTGGGAGACAGAAGCCCTGACCACCAGAGCTCCTCATCGTCTGAGCAGTCCTCCAGAGAGAAAAAAGAAAGGCAACGCTCAGATTCATCGTCCTCTGCCAAACAGACCTCAACAAGGTCCTTGAAAGACTCTAAAAGCTCGTCCTTTTCCTCATCCTCCTCATTCAAGTCAACTAAAGACTCAGTGAAGAGCAGCTCATCTTCTAAATCGACCTCTGTGTCAACAAAACAGCCGAAGGACTCATCTGTGGCTCCCAAATCCCTTCCCAAATCGTCATCCTCTGCCAGTGTCAGGAAGCCCTCTGCTTCCTCTTCTTCAGTGTCTCCAGAAACCTCTACCTCCCCTCATCAAAAAACACAACAGAGCAAGACAAAACCTCCAGCTAGAGCATCCAGTGCTTCATCCTCGAGTTGCAGGACCCGATCGTCCTCCACTGCGCGTGAAAGGGAAAAGATGGCATCAGCAGCAGCTGTAGAGTCGTCTCATCCTCAGCCACATGGAGAAGAAGCAAAAGCCTCGGAGAGCGCAGTGGCAGAGTCTGGCCACAGAGTGTCAGCAGAGGGAATCGCTGTAAAAACTGGTGAGTCAGAGACAAAAATAGAAACATCATCAGAGATGCATCCACCTGCACAAGCCCAGAGTCTGGAGATTGATTTTAAGGACAACGCCCTCGAAGACCTAGAGACAAGCAAAGAGGGAAGAAAGGACGATGTTGACAAGCATGATGATGCTGAAAATTTCCAGATCATTGATTCACTTGATGACCAGTCAGATGAACATATGGACGATGGAAACCAAGCAGGCAGCTCTGAAACCCAGTTACCCGAACCGGAGAAAGGCCAGGGTTTGCATGAGGAAACCTTTCAGGTCAACAAGGAAGGTAAAACCTGCCCAGAAGAGTGCAGCAATAAGGAAGTGAGCACTTCTTTGCAGGTGGAAGACAGTGCCACTGACGACCAAGCAGCTGCAGGTCAGGAGGGCGGATCCCTGTCTGAAGATTACGGTAAGGAGGAGGTCAGAGGCAAAAGCATTTCAGCAGAATCCTGCAAAACCTCCACAAATGTTGAAAAAGCTGATGAGCAAATCCTAAATGACGACCGTGATGTTACCGAGCAAGAAACCTTCGAGATATTGGATTCAGTTGACGATCAGATGGCAACAGAAGAAGAAAACCAAAAACCCGAAACGCCCGGTGATCAGATGTCTAAAGAAGACATGAGGTGCACAGAAGAAGAGGAAGATACCTATCAGGTAATCGATTCTGTTGAAGATCAGCCAACAGCCACAGAGTCTGAGGCTGACGACAAGGAAAAAAGAACCAAAAAAGTGGAGGTGGCTGCTAGAAAAGATGAGCGATCATCGAGGAGGAGTGGCCTCAGGACCAGAGCATCCAAAAGTGAAGAGAAGGAGAAATCACCCAAGAAACAGGACAGGGCGTTTAAGAAATACGAAACGCGAACGAAGACGGACGCCACTGCAGGAGTGTCTAAAAAAGACAAAGATCTCACTGAGGACATGGTGTATGAAGTAGTAGATTCTATTGAAGATGAACCGGTTCAAGATACAGACGCCACAGAAAAATCTGGTAGGAGGAGGAGTGCAAGGGGAAAGAAAGAGGATAAAATGACACTGAAACTCCCTGAAGCATCTGAAAAACCCGGTGGAGACGAGGAGGCTTCATATGAAATTTTAGACTCTGTGGAGGACGAGGCCGTCACAGGAGAACCAACAATTATTACAAGACCTACCAGAGGAAGAGGGGAAAGACCAACGAAGAAAGATGCTTCAAGTGAGAAAACAAAAAAAGACGGCACGCCAACAAGGAGGCACACTCCTGCCAGAGAATCGCCAAAGAAAGAGCAGAAAGCAGCTCCGAAAGAGAGCACACCAACGAAGAAGAGTGACAGTGTTGTAAGAGAGGTAAGTGAGGACGATGCCACCTATGAAATATTAGACTCTGTGGAAGACGAGGTTGTTAAAGACGACCGGCCTGCCACAGGAGGAAAAGGAAAAAGGGGAAGACCAAAGAAGACTAAAAAAGACACAGCAACACTGAAGAAAGGCGACAAAGATGGACCTGAAAAAGTGGCTCATGAAGAAGACGTGACATATCAGATTCTTGATGCTGTGGAGGACGAGATGGTCGACGATCACCCTCCCACAGGACTGTCAACGAGCGCGAGAAAGGAAAAGCAAGCAAAGAGAAGCGCACCTCTCACAGCATCACCCAAAAATGAGGAGGAGGAGGAAGAGGAGCCCATGTATCAGATTGTAGATTCTCTGGAAGATGATGAAGAGGTGTCCAAAAGAGTCATGAAGGAAAGGAGTAAGACAAAAGATGACACTTGTCCAAAAGAGGAGGCACCAGCTCTCAAAGAAGACATACCTGCACACAGCACCGCCAGTGTCGAACCGTCTGAAAGAGCTGGCGATTTAGAGGATGTTGACCCGTCTGCTGAAGAAGAGTCTGGTATGGGAAAGAAGGGAAGATCACCCAAAACAGACGTTAAGAAAGAGTGTAAATCAACTACTAAGCCCCGAAGTGATACTGCGACACCAGCTGGGGTGAAGAATCAAAAGTCACCCAAGAAAAATGACTCAGCGAGCGCTTTGGTGAACCTGGATGAAGTGAGCGAGGAGGAGGAGGATTACCCTGACGACACGGCCGAGGAGGAAGAACTGAGGAAGAGGCAGGCTGCCGCGAAAGAGAAGCAGCTCGCCAAGGAGCGAGAGAAGGAACAGGAAGAGAGGAGGACCAGGGAGAGAGAAGACAGGGAGCGAAGAAGCCGGAGCAGCAGCAGCAGCAGCAGCGGGGGAGGGACAAGGAAGGCGAAGGAGAGGGGAAGGGAAAGGGAAGAGAAGGAGGAGGTAGACACCAGGGAGATGGTGACTCTGGATGAGGTGGGAGCAGATGATGTTGGAGAGGAAAGAGCTGCACAAGATGGAGAGTGGGATGGGGAGATGACGGAGGGAGAGCTGCAGGCGCTCGTCACTCTGGATGAAATTGTAGAAGAGGAGGAGGAGGGGAAGGCCCGCCCACCCAGCAAGGAGGACGAATCAGTGGACTCCTTAAACCCAGAGGTAAACACAAGCATGAAAACCCAGCATGGCCGACACACGCAGAAACACTGAGGCTAAAGATCTCCTGTCTCTGTTTTTAGACTTTGGTGACATTAGATGAAGCAGGCGGTGATGATGAAGAGAAGATGGGTGAAAACGAAGCTGAGAAAAGATCTGCCAAACGCAAACACCATGACGACGCAGGTGTGTGTCACTCCGCCTTTCAGAAAGGACAGAAAGAATTTCATTAGGTATCTGTGTTTTTACTTTGTGTGTGTTTACTTTAGAGGAGAGTGTGAACTTTGTGACGGTAGACGAGGTGGGAGAGGTTGAAGAGGAGGAAGAAAAGGAAGCTACTGTGACAAGAGGCCGAGCCAAGAGGAGGACCAGACAGACCCCCGGTAACACACATGCAGAAATGAAAAATGTATAATTTTGACGTAAGCAGCCATCTTGCTGTTTTCAGACGATGGGGCTTTACAACATTAAACTTAGTGTTTTGCAGTTTCCATTTTCCATCGATTCATTTTCTTTTATCACAGTGAGAAAATCTACCAGAGGGAAAAAGGTTGGGGCAAAAGATGAGAGGGTGGAAGAAAAGGAACCAGCTGTCTTTGATGGGAAACCTCCCGCTTCACTCGATGCCTCGTCATCTTCGGACAAAGATCCATCGACGTTGTCACGTGACATCCAGCGAGAGGTGGAAGGAGCGAGCCGTGCCGACGTGGACGCCACCCCTGCTGGGTCGGACCTGCAGCCGGAGCACCCAGAGAGGCAGAGCCAGGACGGGTGTGTGGAGGAAGGAGAAGAGGACAAGGAAGGATGGAGCAGGGCGGACATTAAAGGTACAGACAGCTGAGAGAGCGACGGACTGAGAAACTTTATTCCTCAGTTTTATGACAGAAAATCAACTAATCAGTACGTGAGAAACTTTGAACAAGTTCATCAGAGCTGCCAGGACTTCAATGATTTATTGGTTGTTCTTTGCTCGTCCTCCTCAGCTGTGAGTAAAAGGAAGACGGAGCTCGTCGGACCTGAGGCAAAGCGATCTCGTTCTCAGTCTCCTTGTGTTGCTGCCGACTTCAAACTGCCGCCATTCAACCCCAACAACCCCCTCGGTGAGAAACACGCACACACGGTTTAAAGATGATTAGATTAAAAATTTTTTTTTTTTTCTTTTACATTCCTGTTTCTGTTTGTCTTCAGGTCAGGAGTTTGTGGTCCCCAAATCAGGGTTCTTCTGCAATCTGTGCTGTGTTTTCTACCTGAACGAGAGCACGGCCAAGGACCTCCACTGCAGCAGCCAGAGACACTACGACAACCTGCAGGTGCGCACAAACACGTGCACAGAATGAGACACACGAGAGCACACACGTGACCTGACGTGTTCTTCCTCTTTTTTCAGAAACATTATCAGAAGCTCCAGAAGAAACCGCCAAGAAGTTCAACACACAGTTCTCAAGGCTCCGTTTCTGATTGATCCAGACTTCAGCTACTGATCTTTTTTTTTTTCATTATTATTATTATGCTTAATTAAAATGTGAGAATATTGTATATTATTCTTCTACCGTGATAATTAAGGAATATTTTAGTGGATTTTTCCACTGGGATTAAAACACCGTCCAACTCTACAGCTCACATTTAAAGGAGTTCCATGTATTATAGTCATTAATAAATGTGTGTTTTATGTAAACATGTTTGCTAATGACAGAAAATCCTATTGATCAGATCCTGTGTGGTGAAAGCTCACTGCTCAGACTGTCTCTACGCAGCGGTCCAATATTTTGACTTACTTCTGTCATACAGTTTGTTTATTTTCTGTTTCTATAAAATGCTGAATAAAACTTGAGTTTCTCTCATGATTCTCAGGACCGATGTCTTTCTGTGGTAAAGCTTCATCTTTCTATTAAAGACCAATGGATAAATCACTGATTGATATAACAGAAATGTGATAAAGTCACATATTGGTTCTAAATTGCCCTGAATGCAGGCCTTTATCTCGGCTGACTTTACTGACCTTTTATTTTCTTATTCTTTGAAAGGTGACTGATAAGTTTGTTTTTATGTTTCAGGATCATCCCCTCCTGCGTTTACACGCTGAGTCCTGGAGCGCACAGATCCCTTCTTCAGAATTTTCCGTGTTGGGCCTCCAGGTCTGAGCTCTTCATCCTGGGGCAGTGGTGGGAGTCTGAGGGGCCACGTCAGGTCAAATGAAGCCAAAGACCTTGTTAGGTGATGAGACCGATGCAGACCTGACGCAACATTCAGTTTCAGAAAACACCAAATACCACAGAAGTTATTAACCTTAAACTTTCTGCATAGTCACTGAGAAAGCTGAGCTGCACATGCATCGTGTAACGAGAGCTCCAGCATGTTGTATTAAAAACAGTCAATTAGCACAATATTCCTCAGTCTTAACTCACACAAGCTTCATACATAGCACAGTTACAGACACCAAGGAAGTAATGTGATAAGTAAGTGAACCAGAGTGGTGCTCAGTGCAGAACATACCCCCACCAAGGATAAATATCCAAGGAATCCTGCTTCACCTGACACTAAATATCCCGTCACAGGTGGCTTCTCAAGCAGAAATGGATTTTGACAATCATGATAAACTATCTAAAACAAACAGATGATTGATCATATATAAGAGCTGGTCCTGCTCTCATTCAGCACCTCCACACAGGACGGCTGAAGCTACAGGCTGATACTCAGAGGAAAGAAGGAGAGAAAATCCTTCAGCAGGTTTGCTTCTCCTTTTCCTCTCTGCATCTCTTCTTCTGCTTCCTTCTCTCTCTTTCTGTAACGGACTGACAGCCACTTTCTGTTCTCTGAAGATAACCATCATCTTTGATCCCTCCATCATCTCCACCATGAAGATGTTGACTGTGTCTCTGCTGGTCTGCGCCATGATGGCTCTGAGCAGAGCTGCAGGTGAGTACAGATGAGGGGTTAGAGAGACAGAGACTGTGTGTTATAGATGAAACCAGTCCCTAAATACTGTGTCAAACCTCCAGCTGATCCAGAAGAGGAGCCTGGTAACATGGCAGAACGGTCGGTTGAAGGTGAGCGAGTGTTTTTTTTTAGATTTTCCAATAATTGTCCAAGTCAAAAGCAGTCGTTCTCATGATCAGCTCTGCAAAGGGTTGTGAAACAGACTAACAGCAGCAGATGAAACCAGTCTCTAAATGCTGTGTCAAACTTCCAGCTGTTCCTGAAGAAGAGCCTGGTAATGTGACAGAAGCGTCGGCTCAAGAAGGTGAGCTGGTTTAAGATTTTTATTTGAGTTTCAAGAAATGTATTATAAAAGTCCAAAGCAGTCATTCTCATGATCAGCTCTGCAAAGGGTTTTGCTGCATCTCCAGCTGGAAATGTGGGACTGTTTGTGGACACTTCATCACAGACACTGATGGCAGCCTGGTTTTCCTCACTGTGCAGCTGTTACTCAGTATTCAGGTTCAAGTAAATGTAGTTAAAATAGTTCTGGTGGAAGCACCACGCTGAAGGTTAATGTTCTAACATTCTCAGCTGATGTTAGAGCAGATAAACACTATTAAACACTTTCCTTTTTTTTTTTTAAACTTTTTTCTTTTGGCAATGCAATAATCTAAAGTTATGGATCACACAGAGACTTTACCTGAAGAAAATTATTCTGTTATTTGTTCTCAGAGAACAGCCACCTGGTCAAAAGGTCAACACGCTGTCCTCATGGTTGGACTCGGTACGGTCGTCGTTGTTTTTACTACTTTCCAACAACCAGGACTTGGGCCCAAGCTGAGGTGATCAGGATCATTTCAGTTTGTACAGACAAATGGTTAATGGTCCTTCAGCTCCTCTGATTCTTTGTTTCATGGCAGCTCATCTCTCTCTGTCTGTATTTATCTCCTATAGAAAACCTGTCAGTCCATGAATGCAAACCTTGCATCAGTACATAACATACAGGAGTACCATAAGATTCAGAGGATGATACAGTCCAGGACTCACGAGTATAAAGAAGCATGGATTGGAGGCTCCGATGCACAAGAGGTACTCTTGATTCATTATTACACAAATTTAACAGACATTTTCTTTACACCTGAAGCAACTGTTTGGTTGTTTTGACCACTTGGAGTCAGTGAAAACAAGCTGTGTCACAGTATAATATAATATAATATTCCCTCCCTGTGTCTGGCTCTTTATCTGCTAAATTAGCTATTGTGAAAATATTGGTTAAAGCAGCTTTAAACTCTTATTCATGTAAAATGTTCTGTTCTCTGGTGTAGGAGGGCACCTGGCTGTGGAGTGATGGTTCACGTTTGAACTATCTGAACTGGTGTTCTGGACAGCCTGACAACTTTTTTTCCCAGCACTGTTTGAAAATGAACTATTCAGGTAAATTGAAAACCTTGTTATTTCTCTGTAGCTACCAGCAGCTACGTACAACAAAAGAAGGACGAGTGCATCAGTTTACAGAGCAACCAACCAAGCACACCTTGTTTTACTAATGAAGTCAGTAACAGCTGCTCTGTGATCTGATTCACTGCTGCACACAGAGGTGGATGAAGACCTCAGACTCTTTACTTGATACAGCAGCATAAAATACTCTGTTACCTGCAACAGCTCAGTGTGGATCCACATTTTGACGCATCTGATGAAACATTGAGCAGGAAACCTCACTGACAAACAAAGTGTGTTTCTATTGGCTGATTCACAGTAACAGCAATCAGTAAATTCATGTAAAACAGCAGAATTATGAAAATAATGAGAAAGTCAAAGTGAACTGACCAAGATGCAGTTTCATAGTTTCTGCAGTGTTTGTTTTGTCTTGATGTTGATTTGTCTCGTGTATTTTTAAAAAAGTTTCCATGATGTTGCTTCAGCAGTGATTCATGTGTTGCTGTATGTTGGTCCACAGAATGAGAACAAATGGGTTTTTTTTCTCATTTACAGGCCACAAGTGCTGGGATGATGATTGGTGTGACTATCGTCGTCCTTTTGTCTGTGCCAGGAAAATGTGAAGGTTCCTGGTTGTGACAACATGACAACAGCACAAACACTGTGTGTGTCATCAGTCTCATATATAACCTGAAGTCTCTGTATCTCATTTTCCAAGTTTCTTTCTTTTCTGTCGCTGTGACGCTGCTGAAGTGAGGAGTGATGTAAACAGGAGCTGGACTGTCTCTGAGGCCTTTCATCAGAGCAGACTGAAGAGGTTAAGGAACCAATGCTTTCAGCATCTTATCACAGAGTCAACTGTTCTTTCTTTATGCAACAATAAAAAGCTCAAGCATCAACATCAGCTGCTCTGTGTTAAATCCTCAGCTGTTCTTTCTTCATGGAGGGAGAGTAACTTTCCTCCATGTCAGAGAGCTCCAGCTGCAGCCTCATTAAATGAAGCTGTGCACCACACATTGATCATGTATTTCTGTTTCTTCTGAACGCGGCGTGATACAGTCACCTGTCCACCAGGTGAGGCTGTGGTTCACTTTAACAACGGCCAGTCGAGGGAGATTAACAGGACGAGTGCAGGGAAAGTGTGTTTCTGTCAGAGTGAAGAGAAGCCAGATCATCAGGTCTGTGTGACTGTGAATGGTGAATAATGTTGAGCAGCTTCTGTTCCTCAGTACAAACTCTCATTTAGCATTTTAGCATCTGTCCATCTGATTAAATGAAGCGTCTTCATTTTCATGCAGAAACTGAAACCTTCTTTATGAACTTAGTGACATTTACTGGGAATGAAAAAAGGATTAAAGCCAATGATGAAATAAAAGGGAAATAAAAATGAAATTAATTTCTAAATAAAATATTGTAATGAGTTTGTGATGAGTCAGGTCATTTAAACCATAGAATGGTGTGTTAGGAAACATGATAGATGTCTTATAATCCGTTCAATAACTAGAAACACCAAGATCAAACACCAAGGAAGTAATGTGATAAGTAAGTGAACCAGAGTGGTGCTCAGTGCAGAACATACCCCCACCAAGGATAAATATCCAAGGAACCCTGCTTCACCTGACACTAAATAAGCCGTCACAGGTGGCTTCACATGCAGATATGAATTTTGATACCAATGGTAAACTATCTAAAACAAAGATAAACAGATAATTGATCATATATAAGAGCTGGTCCTGCTCTTGTTCAGCACCTCCACACAGGACGGCTGAAGCTACAGGCTGATACTGAGAGGAAAGAAGGAGAGAAAATCCTTCAGCAGGTTTGCTTCTCCTTTTTCTCTCTGCATCTCTTCTTCTGCTTCCTTCTCTCTCTTTCTGTAACGGACTGACAGCCGCTTTCTGTTCTCTGAAGATAACCATCATCTTTGATCCCTCCATCATCTCCACCATGAAGATGTTGACTGTGTCTCTGCTCGTCTGCGCCATGATGGCTCTGAGCAGAGCTGCAGGTGAGTACAGATGAGGGGTTAGACAGACAGAGACTGTGTGTTATAGATGAAACCAGTCCCTAAATACTGTGTCAAACCTCCAGCTGATCCAGAAGAGGAGCCTGGTAACATGGCAGAACGGTCGGTTGAAGGTGAGCGAGTGTTTTTTTTTAGATTTTCCAATAATTGTCCAAGTGAAAAGCAGTCGTTCTCATGATCAGCTCTGCAAAGGGTTGTGAAACAGACTAACAGCAGCAGATGAAACCAGTCTCTAAATGCTGTGTCAAACTTCCAGCTGTTCCTGAAGAAGAGCCTGGTAATGTGACAGAAGCGTCGGCTCAAGAAGGTGAGCTGGTTTAACTGAAATGAATAGTTGATGTTACAGCTGATGATGGAGCAGATAAACATTATTTAAAACTTTCCTTACACTTTCCATCTCCATACAGACTTTACCTGAAGACAAATTATTCTCTTATTTGTTCTCAGAGAACAGCCACCTGGTCAAAAGGTCAACACGCTGTCCTTGTGGTTGGACTCAGTACGGTCGTCGTTGTTTCCGCTACGATCCAAGAACCCTGCCTTGGGCTTACGCTGAGGTGATCAGGATCATTTCAGTTTGTACAGACAAATGATTAATGGTCCTTCAGCTCCTCTGATTCTTTGTTCCATCGCTGCTCATCTCTCTCTGTGTCTGTATTTATCTCCTATAGAAAACCTGTCTGTCATTGAAAGCAAACCTTGCATCAGTGCGTAACATATATGAGTACCGTGTGATTCAGAACATGATATGGTCCTCTGCTCGTTCTCATAGAGCTGCATGGATTGGAGGCTCTGATGCACAACAGGTATTTTAACAACTCTTTTGGCTGTTTTTCCTACTTGGAGTCAGTGGAAACAAATATCATATCATATCATATCATATCATATCATATCATATCATATCATATTCCCTCCCTGTGTCTGGCTCTTTATCTGCTAAATTAGCTATTGTGAAAATATTGGTTAAAGCAGCTTTAAACTCTTATTCCTGTAAAATGTTCTGTTCTGTTTTCCAGGAGCGCATTTGGCTGTGGAGTGATGGTTCACGTTTCACCTATGCGTACTGGTGTCCCGGACAGCCTGACAACTTCCGTAACAGACAGCACTGCTTGCAAATGAACTTTTCAAGTAAATTAAAAACACATTATTTCTGTCTATCTCGTGTGTATTTTAAAAAAAGTTGCTTCAGCAGTGATTCATGTGTTGCTGTATGTTGGTCCACAGAATGAGAACAAATGTTTTTTTAATTTTTCTTCTTTACAGGCCGCAGGTGCATGGATGACTATAATTGTCACGCTCGTCTTCCTTTTGTCTGTGCCAGGAAAATGTGAAGGTTCCTGGGTGTGACAACATGACAACAGCACAAACACTGTGTGTGTGTCATCAGTCTCATATATAACCTGAAGTCTCTGTATCTCATTTTCCAAGTTTCTTTCTTTTCTGTCGCTGTGACGCTGCTGAAGTGAGGAGTGATGTAAACAGGAGCTGGACTGTCTCTGAGGCCTTTCATCAGAGCAGACTGAAGAGGTTAAGGAACCAATGCTTTCAGCATCTTATCACAGAGTCAACTGTTCTTTCTTTATGCAACAATAAAAAGCTCAAGCATCAACATCAGCTGCTCTGTGGATCTGTGTTAAATCCTCAGCTGTTCTTTCTTCATGGAGGGAGAGTAACTTCCTCATTGACCCTTGTATGGTGTTCGGGTCTGTGCGATAATTTTACATCAAAAGAAAAATGATACGATTAATTATTTTTTCAAACTCAGACTCATTGGCCTTGGCTCGTTTTCTGTGAGGAACATGTATCAGAACACATTTTCAATGACCACACACTGTTCACCCCCCCTACACATTTATTAACGGCCAATGGAGGATAAGCGGCAATGATTCAATACAAATCATTATCAAAGTATATACCAAACTATAAAACTCATTTATAAACGATTTGAATAAGTTTGTAATGAGTAAGTAAGCACATGCACAGAACTTTTAAAACATAGAATGATGGGTTAGAAAACATGGTAAAGGTTTTACAGGCCATTCAATAACTAGGTACACCAAGGACAAACAATCCTACACATCTGTCTAACAGGAAGTTAAAAGGAAAAAGGAAGTGATGTGATAACTAAACGACCTCTGAGCTCGCTCTTCATCCTGGGGAAGAGGTGGTAGCCTGAGGGGCCACATGAGGTCAAATGAGGCCAAAGACCGTCAGAGGTGAAGAACCTTAGATGGCCTGATGAGTGGACAGAAGTCGATGTTTCAGAAGGAGCTGACTTGCAATTTTTAATATCCCAAAATAGAAAACAGCACAGAAGTTATTAACCTCAAACTTCAAGCAAAGTCACTGAAGGAGCTGAGCTGCACAACTGATCTCCTTCTACCTGAGACCACTCATCATGTGACCTGACTGACTTTCCAGGAGTGATACTGAAACAGAGAAATGTCTTGAGCAGGACTGTCTTCAGCTAATGAAATATAGAGTCCATTCTCCAGCCCAGTGTCATTCTTTAATGTTGAATTTAGATTATATGTTTTAAGACGAGGGTAAAAATTGTAAGTATTCACATTTTGTGCTGGTGGATCGAAACAAGGTTGTAAGTAGAGCTTCAAAATGCAAAAAGAAGAAACAGGAAAAAAAAAAAAAAAAATAGAGAAGGCTTAAAGAACAAAAAACGTCTTCAAAGGCCACGTCTCCTCCCCGCCACAAACTTGCCCGTTTGGACTTTGCAAGGGAGCAGCAAAACATGGGACGCTGAAAGGTGGAAGAAAGTTTTATTCTCTGACGAGAAAAAATGTAACCTGGATGCTCCTGATGGCTTCCAACGTTACTGGCATGACAAGGAGATCCCACCGGAGATGTTTTTTTATGCGGCACAGTGGAGGAGGAACAATGGAGCATCAGGTTTTGCAGGGGCGTCAAATGGCGGCTGGCTAAGTGGAAATGTTGCAGCGGGCGTCCCTCCTGACGGAGGTCCCCCATCTGTGCGGTAATGACGGTAATTTCAACAAACACTCGCATCAAGCACGCCTAAACGAATAATAAAGTGATCATCAACAACAGTGGGGCCGCTCACTACTGAGTCCTTTTTTGACACTTTTAGTTCTGTTTTGGGGTTTTTTGGGCTGTGGTCTGAAACTTTTGATCAGCTGATCAAAAGTTTGAGTTTAAAGGCAGTTTTCAATAAATTGCCTGCTCTCTATTCTTTGTCTCTTGCTCCTGTTTCCTCTTTTTGCATTTTGAAGCTCTACTTACAACCTTGTTACGATCCACCAGCGCAAAATGCGAATGCTTGTAATTTTTCTGCCCGTCTTAAGAGTTTGTTCAGGAGTGTATATGAATATTTTTATGTAAATATATGAAGTGAAGAAGATATAAGGTAAGTACAAAAACGCTCCCTCCACATGTAGATAAAACTGTGCATAGACGAACTAATAAAGCTGATGTGTCATTGCTACTGTCCATTTCCATGTAGAGACAAACATTTCCATTTAAATCAAGAGAGAAGTTAAGAAATGAATTATCACTGTGTCTCTGCCGTGTCACAGTGTCGGGACAAATATTCACCAAATAAGGTTTGAGACCTGGACCCAACAAGTTGATGAGTCCAGAGAACGTCTCCAACCAGTTTGTGTTTCACAGAGCTCCAGCACGTTGTATTAAAAATATTCCTCAGTCTTATCTCACACAAGCTTCACTTCTACTGCACATACATGACACTGTTTTCATGTCTCTGTGCTTCCAGTTATGGTTCCTCGTCTGAGTTGCACAATTTTGTAGCAGTCTCACTCAGTGTGCAAAGGAAGGTGTCACTGCTGCTTCATCCTTGTTAGTGAACATCAGCAGAGTCTCTCCAAACCCAGTAAATGACCTTGGATGAAGGAGCAGGTGTAATGTTACATAAAACATCAGACCTCGGCTGAATGTTTGCATTTCTCACATGTAGTGAAAGCAGACGTGCAAATTTTCAAAAAAATAAGATTTGTGTCTTTAAGTTTGTGTATGCTGTATCTTGTGGTGGTCTGTGTGTGTGTGTGTGTGTGTGTGTGTGTGTGTGTGTGTGTGTGTGTGTGTGTGTGTGTGTGTGTGTGTGTGTGTGTGTGTGTGTGTTAGTGTGTGTCCTCAGTTCCCTGTTTAGAGACAGATGACATGATAAGTCAGTGTATATAACAGCTGGTCTGTGTCAGAGTCGTCTGCCTTCATACAGGAAACCTGAAGCTCCATCTTGACCAGTAACTCTCTCACCTTCTTTCCCTCCTTTAACTTTATCATGGGTCTGTTCCCTTCATCATCTTACTAACATGTGTGTGTCTCTTAATTGAAGGTTGTCTCCATCACCTCCAACATGAAGACAGTGACCATGTTTGCAGTGGTCTGTGCCTTGATGTCTCTGACCAGAGCTGCTGGTGAGTATTACAGAGCGATGGCTGATGAACAGAGGTCAACTGTGTTTACCTGTCCTCAAATGGACCAAGGCAATAACTTGTGTGTCAAACTGTCCAGCTCTTCCAGAAGCAGAGGCCAAACAAGATTTAACAGGTCAGTGTGGAAAGCTACAAAGAGACAATCACAAACAGCTGTCTTCTTAATCCAACATCTTAAATTGCAGAGAATCAAGAGAGGAAATAAAGTTATTCTGAAACGTTAATCATCTCGAAAACTGTCCAGGAAGTTCAGAGCTGATGGGAGCTGGTCTCCAACAAGCAGATGCATTTTATACCACTATTTATTTTTTCAATAATCTAAAGTTGTGGATCACACAGAGACTTTACCTGAAGACTAACTATCCTCTTATCTGTTCTCAGTGAAGAGCCACCTGGTCAAAAGGGCAACATCTTGTTCTCGTGGTTGGTCTAAGTTCAATGGTCGTTGTTTCCACTACTATCCAACAGCCAAGACTTGGGCCCAAGCTGAGGTGATCAGGATCATTTCAGTTTGTACAGACAAATGATTAATGGTCCTTCAGCTCCTCTGATTCTTTGTTCTTTGTTCTCTCTCTCTCTGTATTTATCTCCTAAAGAAAATCTGTCAGTCCCTGAATGCAAACCTTGCGTCGGTACATAACATACAGGAGTACCATAAGATTCAGAGGATGATACAGTCCAAGACTCACGAGTATACAGAAGCATGGCTCGGAGGCTCTGATGCACAAGCGGTATTTTTGATTATTGATTATCATTGTTACACTAATTTAACAGAGGTTTTCTTTACACCTGCAACAACTGTTTGGTTGTTTTTCCCACTTGGAGTCAGTATAATAATATAATATAATATAATATAATATAATATAATATAATATAATATAATATAATATAATATAATATTCCCTCCCTGTGTCTGGCTCTTTATCTGCTAAATTAGCTATTGTGAAAATATTGGTTAAAGCAGCTTTAAACTCTTATCTCTGGTTAACTCTGGTGTAGGATGGCACTTGGCTGTGGAGTGACGGTTCACAGTTCACCAGTGTGAACTGGTGTGCTGGAGAGCCTAACAACCATCGTAAAGGCCAGCACTGTTTGCAAATGAACTATGGAGGTAAATTGAAAATAAAAATGATACTAATACTAATACTACTACTACTACTAATAATAATAATAATAATGAGAACAACTGTTTTTTGGTTGTTGTTTTTTTCTCATTTACAGGCGACAAGTGCTGGGATGATCATTTTTGTAACATTCTTCGTCCTTTTGTCTGTGCCATGAAAATGTGAAGGTTCCTGGGTGTGACAACATGACAACAGCACAAACACTGTGTGTGTCATCAGTCTCATATATAACCTGAAGTCTCTGTATCTCATTTTCCAAGTTTCTTTCTTTTCTGTCGCTGTGACGCTGCTGAAGTGAGGAGTGATGTAAACAGGAGCTGGACTGTCTCTGAGGCCTTTCATCAGAGCAGACTGAAGAGGTTAAGGAACCAATGCTTTCAGCATCTTATCACAGAGTCAACTGTTCTTTCTTTATGCAACAATAAAAAGCTCAAGCATCAACATCAGCTGCTCTGTGTTAAATCCTCAGCTGTTCTTTCTTCATGGAGGGAGAGTGACTTTCCTCCATGTCAGAGAGCTCCAGCTGCAGCCTCATTAAATGAAGCTGTGCACCACACATTGATCATGTATTTCTGTTTCTTCTGAACGTGGCGTGATACAGTCATCTGTCCACCAGGTGGGGCTGTGGTTCACTTTAACAACGGAGGATAAAAGGCAATGATTCGATACAAATCAATATCAAAGTATATACCAAACTATAAAACCTCCACCAAGGATGAATACTGACCAAACCGTGATTAGTCTGACACTAAATAATCCGTCACAGACGGATTCACATGCAGCAATAAATTCATGATAAACTGTGACAGAGCAGATCAGGATGCTTATCAAAAACAAAGACAGATCATTCTTTGTATATAAGAGCTGGTCCTTCTTTGTTCAGCATCTTCACACAGAACAGCTGAAGCTACAGGCTGATACTGAGAGGAAAGAAGGAGAGAGCTGCACGGTCATTCATTATCTGTTTATACAGCAGCCTTCACTCACAGTCTCCACAGCAATATTAATATAACTCCATTATATTGTTTTATAAATCACTTCTTCATTTTTATGTTGCTTATAAAAACTAAATAAAGGGACGTGAAGTGCAGAGTTACCACAGTAACTGATAAGCTTGTTTCTGTTCTTTGAAGATTATCATTGTCATCATCACTGTCAAAAAGGCGACCTCTGACCTCGCTCTTCATCCTGGGGAAGAGGTGGTAGCCTGAGGGGCCACATCAGCTTAGACGGCCTGATGACTGCACAGAGGTCGATGTTTCAGAAGGAGCTGACTTGCAATTTTTAATATCCCAAAATAGAAAACAGCACAGAAGATATTAACCTTAAACTTCCTGTACAGTCACTGAAAGAGCTGAGCTGCACAACTGATCTCCTTCTACCTGAGGCCACTCATCATGTGACCTGACTGACTTTCCAGGAGTGATACTGAAACAGAGAAATGTCTTGAGTAGATTTGTCTTCAGCTAATGAAATATAGAGTCCATTCTCCAGTCCAGTGTCATTCTTTAATGTTGAATTTAGATTATATGTGGTTTTACACAGTTTTTATGAAATATATATGAATATTTTTATGTAAATATATCAAGTGAAGAAGATATAAGGTAAGTACAAACACTCCCTCCACATGTAGATAAAACGGTGTAAAAACGAACTAATAAAGCTGATGTGTCATTGCTACTGTTCATTTCCTGTCAGAGACAAACTGTTAAATCAAGAGAGAAGTTAAGAAATGAATTATCACTGTGTCTCTGCCGTGTCACAGTGTCGGGACAAATATTCACCAAATAAGGTTTGAGACCTGGACCCAACAAGTTGATGAGTCCAGAGAACGTCTCCAACCAGTTTGTGTTTCACAGAGCTCCAGTGTGTTGTATTAATAACAGTCAATTAGCACAATATTCCTCAGTCTTATCTCACACAAGCTTCACTTCTACTGCACATACATGACACTGTTTTCATGTCTCTGTGCTTCCAGTTATGGTTCCTCGTCTGAGTTGCACAATTTTGTAGCAGTCTCACTCAGTGTGCAAAGGAAGGTGTCACTGCTGCTTCATCCTTGTTAGTGAACATCAGCAGAGTCTCTCCAAACCCAGTAAATGACCTTGGATGAAGGAGCAGGTGTAATGTTACATAAAACATCAGACCTCGGCTGAATGTTTGCATTTCTCACATGTAGTGAAAGCAGACGTGCAAATTTTCATCTTTGAGAGATAAAAAAACCTCAGAGTCTGAATTAAAGGAAGCTTTCGTAGCTCGGCAGTTGTTTGTGTTTGACAGAGTCAGTATCAGTGTAACATTCACAAAAGAGGAAGAGTTTGCAGAAACAAAAGCCGGTGGAACAAATACAATGACCTTGTAAATTTCATTTGCTATTGCTCAAATATTTTGTGTCACTTCATTGTTTAGTAGTTTTTCTTTTAATCTCAGTAACAAAGTGTTTCTTCTGTCTGCTTCACATCATAAAAGCATCAGTTAATGTAAAACAGCAGATTCATGAGAATAATGATTTGGTTTCATCAGTTTTACATAGTTTGTGCAGTATTTCTTTTGTTGTCTTGACACTAACTTCACACTAATGTTCCTGTAATATCTGTAAATTCTCGTGTCCTTGTATATTTAAGTTTTTTATTTTACACACTGGTAAAAATAAGATTTGTTAACACTTAGGACACAGTTTGTGTCTTTAATTTTGTGTATGCTGTATCTTGTAGTGGTCTGTGTGTGTGTGTGTGTTAGTGTGTGTCCTCAGTTCCCTGTTTAGAGACAGATGACATGATAAGTCAGTGTATATAACAGCTGGTCTGTGTCAGAGTCGTCTGCCTTCATACAGGAAACCTGAAGCTCCATCTTGACCAGTAACTCTCTCACCTTCTTTCCCTCCTTTAACTTTACCATGGGTCTGTTCCCTTCATCATCTTACTAACATGTGTGTGTCTCTTAATTGAAGGTTGTCTCCATCACCTCCAACATGAAGACAGTGACCATGTTTGCAGTGGTCTGTGCCTTGATGTCTCTGACCAGAGCTGCTGGTGAGTATTACAGAGCGATGGCTGATGAACAGAGGTCAACTGTGTTTACCTGTCCTCAAATGGACCAAGGCAATAACTTGTGTGTCAAACTGTCCAGCTCTTCCAGAAGCAGAGGCCAAACAGGATTTAACAGGTCAGTGTGGAAAGCTACAAAGAGACAATCACAAACAGCTGTCTTCTTAATCCAACATCTTTAAATGCAGAGAATCAAGAGAGGAAATAAAGTTATTCTGAAACGTTAATCATCTCGAAAACTGTCCAGGAAGTTCAGAGCTGATGGGAGCTGGTCTCCAACAAGCAGATGCATTTTATACCACTATTTATTTTTTCAATAATCTAAAGTTGTGGATCACACAGAGACTTTACCTGAAGACTAACTATTCTCTTATCTGTTCTCAGTGAAGAGCCACCTGGTCAAAAGGGCAACATCTTGTTCTCGTGGTTGGTCTGAGTTCAATGGTCGTTGTTTCCAGTACTATCCAACAGCCAAGACTTGGGCCCAAGCTGAGGTGATCAGGATCATTTCAGTTGGTATAGACCAGGGGTCGGCAACCTTAAATACTCAATGAGCCATTTGGACCGTCTCCCACAGAAAAGAAAACACCCGGAGCCACAAAACCCTTTGACATCTAAAATGAGGATAACACTGCATTTATCGTTTTTTTTTTTTTTTTTTTTTTACATGTATGCTACGTATAAAAACTATAGTGTGTTTCATTTATGAAATCAATGAACTGCTGCAGAGAACACGAAATTCTCTGCTCCGTCATCATTTTATCGCGTGCACTAGAACTGGAAAAAAGGCCTATTTCACTTAATAATGTGAAATATATATTTGCAAAATAATAGCTGATTAAAATATTTATTTTACCTGGTTAATGTGACTTTTCCTCCTGAACCTCTGCGCACAGCGTCCGCACATCAGGACTGTAAGCGTTCGTCTGTGAAACTTTTCTTTTCTTGGATTTATCCATCGTTTACCTACCGGGGGACGAAAAGCTCAAGAAATCTTGCCGCCGGGTGTCGCACATCAGAGGTTGTGACGCATATTTAGAGCGACAAAAAATTAAAAACATTTTATTTTAATGTTACAAGATCACCATAATCTTAAAATTTAGAATTGCATTTAAAAAACGAACCAACTAAAATAAAAATGCATGTAAATGAAATACTCATTATTTATATTCCAAAGTCACAGGGAGCCACAGCAGAGGGATGAAAGAGCCACAGGGTTGCTGACCCCTGGTACAGACAAATGATTAATGGTCCTTCAGCTCCTCTGATTCTTTGTTTCATGGCAGCTCATCTCTCTCTGTCTGTATTTATCTCCTATAGAGAACCTGTCAGTCCATGAATGCAAACCTTGCATCGGTACATACCGTACAGGAGTACCATGAGATTCAGAGGATGATACAGTCCATTACTCACGAGTATAAAGAATCATGGATTGGAGGCTCCGATGCACAAGAGGTATTTTTGATTATTGATTATTGATTATCATTATTACACTAATTTAACAGAGGTTTTCTTTACACCTGCAACAACTGTTTGGTTGTTTTTCCCACTTGGAGTCAGTGGAAACAAGCTGTGAACACGACACTGACACATCATTACTATTTATAATATAATATTCCCTCCCTGTGTCTGGCTCTTTATCTGCTAAATTAGCTATTGTGAAAATATTGGTTAAAGCAGCTTTAAACTCTTATTCATGTAAAATGTTCTGTTCTCTGGTGTAGGAGGGCACCTGGCTGTGGAGTGATGGTTCACATTTCAACTATCTGAACTGGTGTGCTGGAGAGCCTAACAACCTTCATAGAGGCCAGAACTGTTTGCAAATGAACTTTGGAGGTAAATTGAAAACATGTTATTTCTGTTGATTTGTCTCGTGTGTATTTTTAAAAAAGTTTCCATGATGTTGCTTCAGCAGTGATTCATGTGTTGCTGTATGTTGGTCCACACAATTTTTTTTTTCTCATTTACAGGCGACAAGTGCTGGGATGATGTTCAGTGTAACATTCGTCGTCCTTTTGTCTGTGCCATGAAAATGTGAAGGTTCCTGGGTGTGACAACATGACAACAGCACAAACACTGTGTGTGTCATCAGTCTCATATATAACCTGAAGTCTCTGTATCTCATTTTCCAAGTTTCTTTCTTTTCTGTCGCTGTGACGCTACTGAAGTGAGGAGTGATGTAAACAGGAGCTGGACTGTCTCTGAGGCCTTTCATCAGAGCAGACTGAAGAGGTTAAGGAACCAATGCTTTCAGCATCTTATCACAGAGTCAACTGTTCTTTCTTTATGCAACAATAAAAAGCTCAAGCATCAACATCAGCTGCTCTGTGTTAAATCCTCAGCTGTTCCTCATTAAATCATTTTCTGCACAGACACATTTTTCATGTCATAATAAAACAATAACATTTATGAAATAAATTTACAAATAAACTCTTATAATAAGTTTGTAATGAGTAAGTAAGAACATGCAAAGGTCTTTTAAAACATAGAATGATGAGTTAGAAAACATGGTAAAAGTTTTATAATCCATTCAACAGCTAGATACACCAAGGACAAACAATCCTACACATCTGTCTAATAGAAAGTTAAAAGGAAAAAGGAAGTGATGTGATGACTGAATTCACCAGAACAGCACTCAGTGCAGAGCGTACCTCCAGCCAGGATAAATGTTGACTGACACTTAATAAGCCGTCACAGATGGATTCACATGCAGCAATAAATTCATGATAAACTGTGACAGAGCAGATCGAGATTCTGATCCAAAACAAAGATAAACAGATGATTCATCTTATGTGAGATCATCATTTTCTGATCTATTTGCCATTAAAGTCTCACTGTTAATAATTTCTTCAAAATGGGACATAACAGCACATTGTAAGGTTTAATGTGACCGTGAACATTTAGAATGACTCTGCAGCTCCTGTGCAGAATCAGACGTCAGTGGTTTTTCACAGCTGTAGGTCACTTTCCTTCAGGCACCTTCCATCAGCTTGGAGAGGAAATTGGATTACACCAGCCTCTCCGGAGACGAACACTCACAGGATCAATGCCCTCTAACAGATATGATGGAAGATGCTGGGCTGAACTGCACACACACACACACACACACACACACACACACACACACACACACACACACACACACACACACACACACACACACACACACACACACACTCTAAGTGTGTAGATGGCATGACTGAAACCCAGTGGCCTGCACTATAAATAGAATAGCAACAGAAATCCCCCTGTGTCTGTCCACAGTCCGCTCTGGTTCAGAGGCCGGTTTTAACACTCGACCACATGAAGCGTCTTAAAATCTCTTTGAGTTTCAGGTTCATGAACGTCTCAGTGTGTCACAGAGTTCAGCTCTGACTTCCCCGGGTTTACCGGTGCTGTGCAGCATCACTGGTTTCTACACTGAAATGGTACGAAGCCCAGATCAACTTATCACAGCCAGCCCCAGCGGTGTGCCACACGGAGGGTCATACCAGCCCTCAGGTCTGGGGTGTGTCCCCACTCCGTCCTGTTGGTCTGCTGATGTATTTTCAGTCACGTGATTCATTAATTCATGTTTCCCCTTTAAATACATACGATGCACTCTGTCGAATCTTAATGCTTCTTTGTCTGCGCAAATCTGCGTCAACAAGCACATTCTCCCCGACACACTCTCTGCCTTTGTTAGAGTGTGTGTATGTGTGTGTGTGTGTGACTGGCCCACGTGTGTTGGTTTAAGTTGGCAGGATTTGGGTTGTTCATTGTGTGAAGGCATGAAAATAAAGGCCACTGTATGTGTGTGTGTGTGTGTGTGTGTGTGTGTGTGTTGCTGGCCCTTTAAGCCTGCTGTGATTGAAGGGACTGTGTGTGTGTGTGTGTGTGTGTGTGTGTGTGTGTGTGTGTGTGTGTGTGTGTGTGTGTGTGTGTGTGTGTGTGTGTGTGTGTGTGTGTGTGAGTGTGTGCATGAGTCAGCCAGTGCACCTCGCTTGCCCTGAGTGTGTGTGTGAGAGAGAGCAGGGGGGATGAGAACGACAGCTGAGCGCTGCAGCTCTACCACTCGTTCTCTTAGCCCGTATTCATTCTCTGTGCCTCTCGCCCATTTTCTCTCCCTCTTTCTCTCCCTCTCTCTTTCTCTGTTATTGATCATTTTAAGGATATTTCCTGGATACACCGACGCCCATTCATGGACCACATGGTGTCGGCTGTGGGGATTTGACAGAGCTCTGCGGTGTGCGTGAGAGTGTGTGTGTGTGTGAGCCATGCTGCGTGTGTTTATTCTGTGTGCAGAGCGTCTGCAAACGCCGGATGACGACATCAGTGATGCCTACTGCCAAGTCATCTATGAAGGTAGGGATGTAGGGATGGAGTGTGTGTACCTGTGTGAGACAGAGGTGAAGAGACTAAGACGGACGGAGCTCATGAAGGAAGAGCGAACTGTGTGTGTGTGTGTAAAACTGGGATGACATGATACCGAGCTGAACACGGAGACCTCTCTGTCCCTCTGTAGCAGCTGAGGGGTTATTATTGGAAAGCCTCTGCCTGTCGTCTTCCATGGCTTCCAGGCTGTTTGGGGTGGGGCGGTGAGAGAAAGCTGGTCCCCACAGAGTGAACCATTACTGTTACTGTTCATCCATCTCCCATATCTCATTCCTCGTCTCCCTCTCTGCTTTGTCTTTTCATGCTTTCTCTTTCAGTATTTCAGTTAAACAGACTACAGTAGAACAGAGTACAGAGCAGTAGAGTAGAACAGACTGCAGTAGAATACAGTAGGTGTGTCATCAACTCATGACAATTTGTCTGCGTTTGCTGCACAAAAGTTTCCCTGTGTGATATAGGCCAGTGCCTGCAGTGTGTCTCCACACACACACACACACACACACACACACGCACACACACACACACACACACACACACACACACACACACACACACACACACTGGAAAAAAGCAGATCAGTGACGGTGGCTGATACGTTTCATGAATAATAGGTCTTGTTTACAGTCCGATGCTCAGGCCGCTGCTCTGACACGCCGAGCTGTGTCCCGACACGTGAACATGAAAAAAACCTCGTCTGCTGCTGATACATGATGAAAACATGGCTGAACAGCTGAGGGTCGTCCGCTGGGTTTTTCAGCCTCCTCTCACTGGCCCACATCTGATATTTGATCCGTTTTAACTCGGCTGCTCCTCCTGAAAGCCGAACGCCGTCTCTGCTGCGTCTGCTCTAAAAAACTGCTGCATCATTTCTCTGCTTCAGAGCTCATCACATTTAAAGGATGTGTGAAAGAAGAAAGGCCGGTGCAGAGCTCAGGTTATTAGCTTATTCATTTATTTTAATGATGTTTTCATCCTTCTCTTCTCATCTATTAAACATTGATCTTTTTAATGAACTTTAACTTACAGCCAGAATTAGACGCATCAGCCAAGTGAGAGAACCAATGTTTCCTTCATGTGACGTGAAGATAATTCGCAGCATGTTCATGTAACTTCCATGCAGTGGTTCAGGATTTCAGCCTGGAAAACAGACTGGTCGTCCTGTGCTGCTGGTGAGCGGGGTCATGACTCTTACAGAGATAATTGGCTTCAAAACCCGAGACACAGACCGAGGCTCAGTCTCAGTGAAAATCCATTTTCTTCCGACACAGTTTAATATAAACTAATATAATATAAACATTAAAAGAACAAACTTTTTTTTTTGCCAGGTTGTGAAAAATCCCTTTCATTGATTGGACCATCTGGTAACCTTCAGTTAATCAATTTTATTTATTAACCAACATTTATAACTGATAACATTTATTACCAAGTAGAAAGGACAAAAAGCTCTCACCTTTCTACAAATATGATGATAGTATGGGCGTGTGTGCCCTGATTTATGTCTACAGGTGGCACTCTCTGTCTGCATGTTGGTCATGCCTCTGTATGCACAGTGTGCGTGACCTTGTTGCTCAGACTTCAGGAAAATATATTTTGGCCTTTTCATGTTTCAAAGCTTAGCTCTCAGTCTGTTTCCTTAAAACAGGAGTAAACAGGAGGATTTGAAGTTGAGTGTGAGATCCTGCATCCATGAGTTGATAGATAAGTTTGTACAGCAGCGGTAAAAATTTTCTCATTTTCTGTTCAGTAACACTCCAAATTATCTCAGGTTCTACACAGTTTTTGTTTGCAGTCTGACGGTTTTCTTCACAGGAAGATTGACAGAAGTCAAACAGAGGCTTTAAAGGAGAGAGAGGTGGAGAGAGGTAGTTCATGTACTGACAAACCGAGAGGCTAAGATTTAGGAAACAACCAGGAGACAAGAGAGGAAAAGAGCACAGGAAATGTTGAGATTTCCTCTGGATGTGAGGTGTGTGTGAGCTCCCGACACGCTCTTTTGTTGCCCTCTTTCCCTGCCAGTGTGTTAGAGAGACTCAGAACGAGACAGAAGCCGGCTTTGTCGAGACACGTCTCCTCCGGGGAAAAAGAGCTTTTATTTTGTTTGTTTGTTTCAGACATAAACAGATGCTGTGAGAAAAAGCAGGAAACAATCTGTGGATAATTTGTTTTTTGCAATGCTGGGACTTTTCCATTATACCAAACAAGGACGGGGCAGTTACTGACGAGCCTTTAAAAAAATCCCCAGAATTTCATTTTACTTGATGAAAGAGTTGGTGTTACTTTTTTCAGGCATTTAATATCTTTTTTTTTTGGAGCACACCTTCACTTTCTTTCTTCCCTTCTGCCACCCGCTGCTCTTTGGTTCGCCAGTTTTGGTGGTCAAGCATATGGTCATGGTCATGTGACCAACCAATCCTCCGGCCCTGGATCTCACCTGGTGAACCGAGTCACCTGAGCGAGTTCTTTTAGCCTCGCACGTTTCAGGCTTTGGACTCATCTGAGGTTTCGGCCATGTTACGTTGCTTTCTGCAGCGAGCCAACAACCTGAGGCACTCTGACCCCCTGGCTAGTGTCACCTTCAGAGGTAAGAGGATCATGGGAGATTCACAGGATTGATAGTGAGGTGACAGAAAGTCATACAGTACAGTAAACTCAGGCATTGTATAAAATACTAATTAAAATCAAGTAAAATATTTAGAAAGCAGAGCAGTTTTGAAATCTTTTGGAAGATAAATCTTATACAGGCCGTATAGTGATTTCTCTCGTGTGTGTGTCAGAGAGCATAGGCGGCAGAAAGCTGCCTCCAAGCAAAACATCTGGTTTAATTGAACCGAGGGGATGCCAAATGGCACCAGGTGAAGGCGACCTGGCCACTTGGCCTCGGCAGCTGTTTGTTTTCCCATCAGCTTGTTGTTGTTCTTTCCACGAGTCAGTGTTTGCCTCCTCAACAAGGTGAGCTCTGCTCTTAACTTCCTGCCTTTGTCCGAGCTTGGTTTCCTGGTGCCATCGCGCACATGCTTGTGTTACTTGTGAGAGCCTCCTTACCCCAACCTTCCTAAAAATCAAGCCTATAATGACATTTACCTGACAATTAACAAAAAAAGTCCTCTCTGTCCAGGTCTGACAGATTCTCCAGCACGGCTGGTTTACCACCCAGGCAAATCTGGCAGGTGCCCAGCGGCCACAGTCCCCTGGGTTAATACATTTAATGTCATAGGCCAATGTGTCTGCCAGTCAAGGAGAATCTAAAGGATAATTTGCTTTTCATTTCACTGATTTCCTGTAAGAAGTTCAGAAATAAAAAAAAAAAAAAGACACAAGTTTGTGGCAATTTTCAGAAAGTTTCTGGGTTGCAGCGATTTCTGGAATTTAGAGCAGAGACAGAGAGAGAGAGAGAGTTTCCTCCCCTCCTGAAACACAGATACCATGTCCATTTATAGAAATTAGAGATGATAATAATCAGGCAAGGAAGCTGTGGGAGGAGTGTGTGTGTGTGTGTGTGTGTGTGTGTGTGTGTGTTATTGAGTGAGAAAGAAACTTTTCCAAAGCAACTGTTTGTGAAATTTTGTGTTAATTAAGTATTTAAAAATGTAAAATGTGGATCTAACCTAAAATTAGGTTACTAATAACTAAGTGAATACAGAGGGTGAGGGTTGGAATCCAAGGAAACTGGTTCGATTTGATTTTGACTCAGTGGATTTGGACGTGTGAAGATTTGACGAGCAAGAGAGATGTTGTGGTTACGAATATGTAGAAAGTTGACCTGTGTTTTTCCTTTTGCATCATGTTTGTGTGTCTGCGGGTAATGAAGCATGTGTATATGTGATTAAATGTGACAGCATGTGCTTGTGTTTGTGTGCTGAAGGCAGGATTTCCTGCCTATGTGTTGTTTGTCAAAACCAGAAATAAAAACTGGCAACCCTGCTACCCCGTCCTGTGCTAATGATAGCCGGGACACGCTCGCACCCACAGTACCTGCAGATACAGTTTGATAACTGTGATTGAAATCGGATTTCTTTGTCTGTCCTTGCACAGCTTGGTAAAGAC